>NW_008686394.1:109862-171028 GCF_000695815.1 Acanthisitta chloris
GGTTTTCCCAGGGCACAGTAGAACCATAGCAGTTCAGCAGAGTGAAGATGTTGGATTGTAAGCTCTTGAGGACAAGGACTGTACATGTGTTTCTCAGATATATTGAAATTACTTTGCCACCTACATAATGCTTAATAAAATGAGCAGTGGTGTCAACACACCTTCCCTTCTCTCCCTTTCCTTTAACCTATTGTTGCTTATATTACATTGCTAACATAGAGTTTACAGCATCATTTCTGTCTTTATTGGATTGAGACTCATGACTTTTTCAGCACCATTCATATAAATGATGTTATAAAACCAGAGGAATAAAAACTCTTCAGTTCCAAGAAGCACTTTTATTCCAGTTGTATTGATTTCAATTATTCCTGTAATAGGACTGTTACCTGACATATAACACAGCCAAAATGAGAATTTGGAGTTCATCTGCAACATTTTGTCTTTTCTTTGCTTGCAATATAACTATTTATGTAAGTTTGCCAATTTTTAACACATATCGATGATAACTCAATGTAGTTAATACTGATTAGATGAGGTTTCAGAATAAATTCCATTTTATTAAGCATTGTCAGTATTCTTACATGAAAGCTACATATATTTTACGTATAAATTCATACAGAAAATACTGTTTGTGGAAGTGAAAAACAAGTAATTGTTGGATCCAGCTTTCTTAATTTAGGATAGCTGAGTTATAGCCTCTACCTTACACTGTTTGCAGCTAGAAAAGAAGACTTCCTGGAAATAATTGTTGTGTTTAAGGGTGTTTTATTTGATTTTGATTTTTATGAACATCTCCCCTCCTCTCTTAGCTCTTTGTAATCTGCTGATTTATGTCTTAATTTTCCCCATAATTCTTAAGTATGCGGAATAACAAGGAAAAATGTGTTTCCCTGCCAGAAGAAAAATTGCTTGTCTCCTGAATTTCCTTCAGGTTATGAAATCTCCCAAAAGAAAATGCTATATATTTTTATATTTTGTCATATGCAGGGCCCTGTGCACTCTTGCAAATCTGAGGAATTTAACAAGTTTTCTCCTCGTTAAACGTTATCATCCCCTAAAAAAAATAAATTAAAAGATAAAGTTGACAATGTGCCTGAAAACATAGCATAGACAATTGGGGACTTCTGATTTTTGGATGCACTGATGATTAATTAAATGTCAGACTTCACAAATGGCACTAATTGGTGGGATTAGCAAGACATATGCAATTCATGGGCTTACTCCATTACAAGCTTCCCACACTTGATAGCTGATGAAATGCCCCTATCCCTGTTGCCAAAACTTCCACCTTCCCACTTCCCCCAGCAGCTCATGAGAAGTAAACTTATTCATACAGACTCTTAAAATACAATGGAGGGCAAATTGAATGTAATATGAAAATTCCAAACATAGAAAATCATGTGCTGCATTATTATTTGTAGCCTTTAAATTGCAGAAACCTCCATTTTCATTTACTTGCAACAGACTGAAAATGCACGAGAAAATACAGGTTTAAAGTTATTTTTCTGCAGAACACATAATTATTTTCATTTGTGAAATAAAATGCCTTTGTTAGCTTGTTGGTCGCATCAAAAGTGAACGAAGTAATAAATAATAGGAAGGCAAAAGGAAATCATCAAAAATTGAGATCAGCAGATAAAATCAGCAGACTTCAGCAACGTTTTTGACACTGTCCTCCATAAGATCCTCACAGAGTCTCTGACAAATTTTGGGCTGGATGAGCAGACAGTGAGGCAGACTGACCAATAACAGAACAACTGAGCCCAGAGTACAGTGGCTAGTGGTCTACCCCCAGAATCCAGTCCGATTCAACATCTTCATTAGTGATCTGGATAATGTGACAGAGCATTCCCTCAGCATTTTTGCTGATGGCATAAAACTAGGAGGAGCTGCTGATACACCAGAGCTGTGCCCTTGTCCAGAGGGACCTCAACAGGCTAGAGAAATGTGCTGGCAGAAACCTCACAAAGTTCAACAAGGGGAAGTGCAAAATTCTGCACCTGAGAGGAACAGCCCCAGTCACCACCAGTACATTCTGGAGCCACCTGGCTGGAAAGCAGCTTGGCAGACAAGGACCTGGGAGCTCTGATAGACACCAAGTTGAATATGACATAGCAATGTGCAAAGAAGACTAATGCATGAGCTGCATTAGGAGTGTTACCAGCAGGTCAAGGAAGGTGATTGTTCCCCTCTCTTCAGCTCTGGTGAGGCCAAACCTGGAGTACCAGATCGAGTTCTGGGCTCCCTAGTATTAGCGAGAGATTGACATACTGGAGAGTGTCCAGCAAAGGGCTACAAAGATGATGAAGGTGGCTGGACCTCTTCTTCTGTGAGGAAAGGCTGAGAAAGCTGGGACTGCTTAACCTGGGTAAGAGAGAGCTCAGGGGTATCTTGTGAATGCATACAAACACCTGAAGGGAGGGTGCAGAGAAGGTTGAGCCAGGTTCTTTCCAGTGGTGCCCAGTGCCAGAACAAGAGGCAATGGACACACTAAAACACAGGAATCTCCCTCCAAATATCAGGAAACATATTTTTGCTGTGAGAGTGACCAAGCACAGGTTGCCCAGGAAGGCTGTGTATTCTACATCCTTGGAGATATTCAAAAGTCACCTGTACACAGTGGTGAGCAACTTGCTTTAGGTGGCCCTGCTGGAGAAGGGATTTTAACCAGATGACATCCAGAGAACCCTTTCAATCTCAGCCATTCTGTGATCCTGTGGTTCTCTGAAAATTTCAAATTAATGGCCAAAAGCTGTTTTGGTACAATGATAAGGACATAAAACAGAGTAAATAAGTACCTGACACTGGTGCCACCTCTTATACCTGTGGCTTAGTATCAGGTTTATTAATGTCTGAATCTGAACTGTTTATCTTGCACTTCTGCTATTATATTGGTTTTTGAATCTTCAGACAATCACTGAAAAACAGTGTATTCTTCTCTTTTGCACCTTTAAATATCTATGATTTATGAAGACTATCTAGACAATGTGCTTTCCTTGTCTGCATAGCTTCAAAAGGAAGAAAATATTGGTTTCTGTTTTTTCTTCTCCAAAATTCACACAGTTGGTCTCTAGAGAGGTAACTGGAACCAGTGAGAGTGGCACTTGGAGAACTGGATGTTTCTGACAGCGTCTGAAAAGCCGATCCAAAGATTAAAAAATACTCTGGCAGCTTGAGAGCCAAACCAGCTGGCAGACCATGTAGGAAAATGAAAATATTCCCATTCTTAATAATCAAATTAGAAAATCCACTGAGGAAAACCCACATTCCTTTTCATTTTGCCTTTCTATTTGGATCATCAGTTTTCATGATTTCTGGATGAGGCAACAGGCTGCAATAGCAATCATCAGGAGACAGAGCTTTAACACAAGATATTAGAAATTCTAGAATAGGACTGCACTGTCAAAGCAGATAGGCCACAGAAAATCCTTTAAGCTGTGCTGAAACAGGTAAGCACACACAGACAGCAGTGCATGAGACTCACAGTTGCTTTGAAATTGCACTTCAAATCTTACAGGCTTATCAAGAAGTGCCCAACAATTCATCCTCTCACTTTCAAATGGATATTTATCCTGCAGCTACTATGGATCCATGAGTTTATTAAGGCATGCCATAATTTATTTAACAAAGAAGCAAAGAGCTGTTCATAAATGGAAAATTAAAAATGCATTTTTCACTTAAAATTTATAAAGTATGTAAAATGCTTTTAAAAATACTGTGTAGCAACTGTTTATTCAGTCCTATGACCTTATACTAGAAAATTTTATGTAGATGTTTGTCATCACAAATTTTAGACTATTGAGTTTTACAAACTTATTTCTATTCTAAAATATTCGACTACTGACTTTTACAAACATATATACACATAAACCTATGGAAAACATCTGTTCAAAGAGGGACTTTCACAATGTTTAGATAATCTGCCTTGCCTGTCTTTAAAATTCTTCAATAACAAAAATGGCTGTCAGAGAACCTTCTGGGAGCAAAAAAATGTTTGTGTCAGTCTGAGTTTAAAAATGTGCCAAAAGTCTACGGTAGCAATCATTATTGATTTATGCATACTCCAGCATCAGAAGCTATATCTGGGTGCTGGGACAGCAACTGGGACTCCTGGAGAGGCCATACAGATGCTCTGGTTGCCACTTTGAACTACCAGAGACCCAGATCCCAAACACTATGTTGGTTGGCAGGTGGCTGAGCTGCATTCAGACAGGAAACAGATGAAGAAAGATCTTGACAAGAGACCAAACACTGAGGTAATTAGGCAGGAGAGGTACAAACTGAAACAAAGAATGAAAGAACCTGAAAGATTGCAAAAAATTCAAACTCATTTTTGTTAAGGGCCATTCAGGCAGTTCCAGCAGCACTTAGAAGTTCAATGTGACATTGCAACATAGAAATTCCCCTGCAAATGCCCCATGCTGGTACATATTCTGACAAGAGACCAAACACTGAGGTAATTAGGCAGGAGAGGTACAAACTGAAACAAAGAATGAAAGAACCTGAAAGATTGCAAAAAATTCAAACTCATTTTTGTTAAGGGCCATTCAGGCAGTTCCAGCAGCACTTAGAAGTTCAATGTGACATTGCAACATAGAAATTCCCCTGCAAATGCCCCATGCTGGTACATATTCCATGTGGATTGGGTCATATGAGAGCAAGATTCTTTCTGCCACAGTGGGGAGAACAGGGCAGAAGATGGGCAGAACAGATCTAACAGCCAGCTCTACTGCCACCTGTATCACTTGATATGTAGGATAACCAATATGGCAATCACATTTCCAAAAGATCCTTTCCACCTTCAAGCAATAATTGTGTCCTCATATCCTTTTGCCACCCCAGGGACTTCCTTGTGAGCAAATAGCAGACACATAACCCCAAGCTTTCTTGCAGTTAAGGTCTTCCAAACTAGGTAGCAGAATAATAGTATTTTGCTTTTCCCAGAAGTCTGCTATCTTAGCCAGGTGCTGTCCTCTGGCTGATGACTGGGGCCAGGCCTGCCACAGGCTTACTGCTGGATTATTGGAAACATTTGTAAAAAAATTTAGAGAGTCACATTCCCAGCTTTGGCTTGTGCTACCAGCAGCACAATGCTTGCTTCCAAGATGAGGTTTGGGCATCATGGGGAAAATGGAAAAAATCTAGGGAGGTGCTTTATACTTTATATTATTTACCCACTGTTTTGGAGCACACAGACATACTGGCTATTCTAAGTGCAGAAGAATCTTAATTCCTTCATGAGTTATCCAGGATGGAATATTTAACAACCTTACACTCTACCTAATCATAAATTGTGGTAATGGCTGCAGAAGTAGCTGACTCATGACTGAACACTACTTAAAAGTATTCCTGTTGTATTTCATTTTTCAGAGAGTAAACAGTGCAAATTCAGAAGGAACAACACTTTTGAGAAGTAGTGCAGTAACAAGGACCAAATGCATGTGATGTGCAAATAAAACAGAACAAGAAATTAAAAAGCCAGCTGAGAACTGTTGGATAAATCTTGTTGTCATGGTGCTTCTAGAAGCCTCTTCCTATCTACTGTTTTGCCAGTGCCATTAATTGCTCATGCCTTAGGAAACTGGATTTCTCACTCATAGTTGGGCTGTTGGATGCACAAACTATGATTTGTTTGTGGCTTGTTCTGCATTCTGAATGGGAACATGCTTTATTCATAATTCACTAAAAGGCATTTTTGTAAGAAAATTTTGCAAGTGAAATGATAAATTCATGTTACACTACTTGTTTTTGTAATCTAATGATGTGCTTCTTACCTTTCAAATCTGCATTGTTTTTTTGTCAAGAAATCAGTCTCAAATACTTGCAACATGACATGAAGTAATTCATTAAGTCACTCAGCACTGTATTTTCACTTGCTGTCTTGGACAAGTGTCAAAAACATGAGAGAAATCCCTTTCCATGAAGAAAACCATAATGAACCATCAAACATTGCTTCATCTGAGGGGAAACTTGGAAACTGACAGCTGGGGAAGTTATAAGAAAATGAATAAAATCCCATACAGGCACTGAACTTGTCACCACTTTCTTAGCATTGATATTGAAAATATTTATCCAGACAAATCTATCCATTTATTCCGCATGACAAAAGCAGAAATGCGTAAGTACAGTTACAGCAAGCCCAGAAAATAATCCAAGCAACAAATACTGCAAGTTTCACAGAAGGAAGCACAGAAAGCCATTACAACTCAAACAAAAGAAGGCGCTGAATACCACATGCACATAGCTTTTTAGTCACGTTTTTTCCATATTGATGGATAGAAGAAACTGATGAAGTAGAGAAATAAAAAGAGGAAAAAGAACATAAAAAATACCAAAGGTGTGAAGTGATAAAAGATGTGACAGACCAGAGATGAAACAGAAATAGGAAAGGTCTCCCAAAAGAAGCAAGGAAAAAATGCTCACCCATCAAGCATTGATTGGGACACACTATTTCATCGAACTCTGTATGCAAGGTACCAGATACAGCAGAAGAGAGTATGGGGACAGGTGGAGATGGACTTATTTAATTTGTGAATAATAAATTGGTTGAAAATTAGTTTTCATTTCCCCTTACATTATTCACAAATTATGACCAAATCCAACTAGTGCTTGGAAATAATTTGAAAGGGGACACTGAGGCAGACTGACTGTGCTTGTGAGGCATTGTCTCCCTTTGCCTTAAGCAGCCAGGGGTCAGGGCACACACCAAGCCAGGGTGAGATGCCTTCTCCTGATACCTCTGAGCACACACATTAATTACTCAGGAGTATTCCACCCGCCAGGTTACAAGGCTTTTGAAGTGAAGACACTCTCAGTTATTCCTAATGAAACTCAACATACAATAATGCAATTATAATTATGCTGAAGAGCTGCTAGGACATTTGCACAGGCTGGGGATACCTAGTTTCTAGTCCTACCTCTGGTGAACACTGGTTGTGTCTACAGCAGAAATCAATGGTCTTCAATTTCAGGAACCAGTGTCTAGAGGCACCCTGCATGCCCCAGGGCCTGTCCCCTGTGCCTTTACATTTACCTTAGGAGCCTGGCTGATGCTTGCTGCTCTCTCCTGGTACACTTGCCTGTGTTTTATTCCAGGGGAAACCAAAGTACATCAGGCTGTGAAACAGTGTCCTACCAGGTCTCTATCCCACAAGGCAAAGGAAAGCAATGGGGCATGTGCATGGTGTTATTAGACTGGAAATGCTCCTGAGACCCACAGCTTAGAAATAAACTTTGGAAATAATTTGTTAGCTGGGCACATGGCTCAAAATTGCTTAAAAAAAAACCCCCAAACAAACAAACAAAAAATGGAGCAGATCAAATCAATATCTTCCATTTGTTAAGTTCATGAATTATGAACTGATTTTGTTCTTGAAGACATCTAAGCATTTACCTATTTGAGGTTGGATTATTATTACTATTTTGATGCTCTTCATGTACCAGGAAATAAAAGTTTCACTTGACATCAAAAAGCTCATTACATGTCAAATAAAACTACATTTTTTCAGACATTCATGTTGCTGTAATTACATTTCCATCAACCTGCTTTGCTTCACATTTTGCACAGAAGAAAATCAATTATTCTTGCTTAATTACAAAGAAATGTGTCAGGATAAACTCCTAGAATCATTGTAAATTATTGTATTCATTCATATCAGGGTTTTATTTATCCTCAGTATTAAAAGAAGATATTAGCTCTGTAACACTTCCATAAGCAGCCTGACTAGGTTGTGCTTGTAGAATAGCGTTTCAAGCTGTGTCAGAGCTTGTTTTCACTTGTGGATAGCTTTAAAATACTTGAAAAATCTGAACCGAAATTTTGCAGTGTAGGCATCTAATTCAAAATTATTTTTCAGTCATGCATACCTGCAATGCATACACAGCTACAGATACAGCTCGACATTTTAGTTCTTTTAGGAAAAAAAAGTGGACAAGTTACAGGAAAATATTTTCCTTTTTTTCCATCATAAAGGGTGTTGATAACCTTCCCTCTAAAATGATACACCTTGGTGTTTGTGTTTAATACTTAACAAGAAGGTATCTTTCTTGCTTTTGACTTCTGCAAAAATCCTAGCTAAATTTGACTTACTATTTTTTAGAAAAATCCTGTTTCACACATGTAGCAAAGAAACATCCTAAACTGTTGCTGCTGAAAATTCCACAAAAACATACTGTTCTGGGCTAAGCAGGACATTTCCCATCTCTGGAATATGCTGGGGTGTACTAGGTCTGGGGAAGATACAGAGAATCCCATTCTGCCCAGGTCTGTGGACTGCCATCATGTTGTACCTATCTGACTGAGTACTGGAGCATCTCCCCTGTGAAGACAGGCTGAGGAAGTTGGGGTTGTTCAGCCTGGAGAAGAGAAGACTGCATGGAGGAGACCTCATAGCAACTTTTCAATATCTGAAGGCTCTACAAGGGAATCAGGGAGGGACTCCTTGTTAGGATCAGCAGTGATAGGACAAGGGGTAACAGGTTCAAACTGAAGGAGGGGAAGTTTAGGTTAGACATTAGAGAAAAAGTTTTTTACTGTGAGGGTGGTGAGACCCTGGCACAGGTTGCCTCGAGAAGTAGTGGATGCCCCAACCCTGGTAGTGTTCAAAGCCAGGTTGGATGGGACCTTGAGCAACCTGATCTAGTGAGGAGGTGTCCCTGCCCATGGCAGGGGCTTGGGACTAGGTGATCTGTAAGGTCCATTCCAGCCCCTAAAATTCTATGATTCTATGATCCAATGATTGCACTCTGCTGCTTCCCTGCCCCATTTATTGCACAACACAGGGAATTATCAGGGGCTGTGAAGTGAAGGAAGGTGCAGGAACCTGCCTTTATGTATGCAAAACCAGGAAGGTAAGGGAAGAACTGGGCAGGAGACAGCTTTTGGAGAGTGGACCGTTTTCTTGCATGTCAATTGCATCCTGCCACTAAGAACTAGCTCCTTGCATTGCCTCAGATATGATACCAAGGAAAGGTGCTAAAATTTAAGAAGCTCATTATCTCAGGGAGCTGACTTGAGGTCCTGGTGCCTGATGTTCTGAAGTGCACAGACAGATGTGTCAGCTGGGACTATGCTTTAAATGTCTAAAGTGTGACTTTAGGTTGTTATCCTCTGGAAAGTCTGAAATTAGATGTCCAAATGAAGTGGATAGGTTTTATATTCATTGCCTCAGCTCCCAGACAATAAGAGTGAGACAACACCTCACAGCAATTGTGAAAATGAGCAAATTAATTGTTTATAAATTGCCAGATACATTGATTAATTATTAATACATTAATTAATTATTCACTCCTTGCAGAAATATTGTGACAAATGCCATTGAGAAGCACATGAGGAAAGCAGCAATTCTGTCTGTACACCCATGCACAAATAGTATTTGGTACAATAGCTATGAGGAGAAAGATAAGGTTGAAGACTAGGAGAAAACAGGGGTTTTTTGAATATATGATTCTGAACTGAACATCACTGTTCACTAAATGAGGCAGAGCATCTATGGAAAGATTTAAATGTGTTTCTGACTTCAGAGTGCAGGGTTAAATGAAGATCTGGTGGATTGATTTAATTTCAACATTTCCTAACTTACAAGTGTTTATTTTTTGAAATGTGAACAATATCCTTAGCTCATTTTGAGTGTTCCCTTCAAAAGAAGTTAAATTGCAAGTTAATGTTTAAAAATCTTTTTCTCAACAATATTGTGGGTATTGAGGTAATGATCTAAAAATTTCTTGAATTTTTTGATTGTATCAAGCTCATATTACTTCAGTATGTGTGGGATAGTCCAATATTTGCAGTGCTTCCTAAACACTTTCAATAGCTGACTTTATTGAAACACTATGGAAAATTAGCATCTCAGGAATTAAGATCAATTAAAATTACTTGCAACTTTATCAGAAAGTTGGATAAAAATAACTACAATGTAATGGATTCATTTCAGAGAAATACTAGGATAATATTCAGAAACAGTCTTGATTTTAACTATATTATAACTCCACAGTAATACAAATAGGACTACACAGAATGCTACTTACATCTTTAAATGCTTTTCCATATTCTACTCCAATAATAATTTCATTTTAAAGCACCTTGCTTGAAATCTTGTGAGATTTGCCATTACATCTGGTTGAAAAATAGAAAAAAATCTCAAAAATGCTGACATTATTCCCTTACTTCCCTTTTGTGTTCAACTGAAATAAAATGAATGGTATCTAGGGGGATATTTATAAGCTTCCTTTTTTGCTTTCTTGTTTTTACCACCTTGCCAGTTTTGAAAACTTTTCTCAATGGTTAAAAACAAAGTCACTGAGCGGCAGAATAAAGATTTACATTATTTCCTTCATTTACTGGGCTGTTGTTTTTTTACTTCAGAACTCAGATCATTTTCAAGAGTGGCAAATGGAAACATGAAAGTACAAACATTAATAATGCTTTTTAAACTTTTAAAAAGTTCTTAATATTCTTTTCTTAAAAATCTTTTATTCCATTCCCTTTAAAATGGTGTTAGAGATGGACTTATTTGACAGATTGTTGCCCACAATAAAGTAGAATTAAATTCTTTCACCAGCTTCATATCCACTTCCAAAAATATTTCCCTTCCATGGTATTTATAAGTAAACATTAATATGAGATAGAAACAAGTATATTCAGTTCAATGTACAAGAAATATTTGATTGTCCATGATTTGGTTAAAAGCTGGTCACTGAGTTTCCATGAATCTCCTGGTAATATTTTGTGCTGGTGTTCACAATAGTATATTTCCTTTTACTATTACAATGGAAGATCAATTAGAAAAAGCAGATAAATGGACATGAGGTAAGAGTAGTTGGGTTATGCGCCCTACAAGGGAGCACAGCACACTGGCACCAGAATCCTCCTCCAACACAAATCTTGCAAGTTTTGTTTATAATCAAGGCAAAATGATAGGGATGGAAAGCATAAGAACTAAGTGAGCTTAAATACAGTATTATACTTGTTGGCTGTCTTCTGCGAACTTCACTCCTTGCAGAAATAGATGGTTGATGAACCCAAGGATGCTGAGTAGCAGCAAAACACTGACCTGAGCAAGTGGGAGGATAGATGAAAGAACTTCTCACCTGGCAAGATATTTCTTATACTTAGTACATTTCCTAGGGAAAATAATACATCTGTCTGATGGGTCCTCCTAGCAATTATTTGTGCATGAACATCTTGTATGTCTGTTTGTTCTTGAAAAATAAAAGCGTAAAAGCCAAAACGTTCTTCAACTATTTTCCCTCATGAAGAAGAAATTAAATTCTTGGTGCACTAAAGAATATGTTTAATCGAGGGAGAAAGGTATTTAATTCATATGTCTCTTGGGGGTAGGAACAAAAAGTGTTATGCTGTAAAGAGAGTTTGTGTGTTTAAATTCACATGAAGTAGTCTACACATCCTGAAAAACATGCCAACTCATAAATATGTGCTTCAGGTATGTGATGTAAATTTTTGCTTAAGTTTTTGGTGAGTCAGCTAGGAACATTTGAAATGCACTAAAAGAACAGACAGTAACTAAATAAATAGTTCTACTGGGTAAAAGTCAGCAAAAAAAAAGTCTCAAATTCTTGACTGTCTCATAGTTCAATTATCACATAGGCATTTGGTATGACACTGGACAGAAAAGCCTTTGTGGAAGTCTATAAATTCACTAAAGACACTCCTAGTTCCTGCAGGCCAGTATCAAGCTTAATGCATGTAGCTACATCTCCAAATAGTGGGCACTAGGTAATTCCAGTTGTGCAAAGCATTTTGAAACTAAACTTTTGGATCACTTCTGTGTTTAATGGCCAACAGATGTCCTAAAATAATGTAGCATCCAATAAGACCTAAGGAGGAAACATTTATAATTAAAACATAGAAATAATGTCAAAATATCCCTTAATCTTTTCTTTTTTTTTTCTTTCACAAAGTGTAGTTCATTTTATGAGTACTTAACTAGAGTCTCTTTTTCTGCTCCTACCCTCAGCATCCCTGTACTTGCTCCTTCTTTCAGGAGGATATTTCTGTAAGGAACGCGTCTTCTTCATAAATAATTATAAACTAAATCCTTTTTAAAATTCCTCATAAAATATGTATTTTTTAATGTCCATCATAGAATAAATGCTAATTATTTGACAGCAAGTGGTCATCAAAAAAATGTGTCCTGTGAAGAGCTGCAAAAGCTTTCTGGGATAATGCAAAAGAAGAGAATAAATAGTGTGCACGAAATCCTGGGAGACATTGCAGAGCTGTACAGCTAGATGAGCAGAGGAGAAACCTGGTAGTTTTATTCACAAGCTGAGGAATTGCATGCTTACAGGGAGGTACAGAAACACCTCCTAGTCATGCTGCTTTCTAAACATTGATGTTGTTTAGAGTGTCAAGGTAAAATGAAGATGACCTGTCTCTTACTTCATGCTGAAACCCCAAGTGATGCAGCTGGCTATCACACATAACCACAAATATGCCTGGAGGATGCTTGTCAAGTTTTCCTGCTTGCCAAAGAGAAGGATCCAATGATGCAATTACCACATAAACTGTAGAGTTGGGTCATCATGCATCATACAGATGCCATGTCTGCAGGCAGCCCCAGTGCCTTTAGGAGAGTCAGACCTTATGAAGAAAATTGGTCTTGTAGTCTTTGGGAATACATGACAGCAAGGAAACACAATATCCAATAGAGACAGGAACACTAGGAATTTTATGTAACCTCATCTATGTCAAGCGTCCTGCTTCAGTTTATGTGGAAAATCTCTTACAGCTGGGCAAGTGTTGTCTAATGGAAAACATATCAAAGAAAAAGTTAAATACTGAAGGGCTTTTTTGAATCACCAGTTCTGCAACTGCTTCTTCTACTTTCCTGCATAAGATAGCTCTGCTAATTGTTTAACATGACAAAAAATGCACTCAGTCCATGCTCAAACATTGCAGGTTGGTTTGCTGTTGATGCTGGGTTTTCCTACCTTAGTTTTCTCTTTGTATCAACTTCTTGATGGTGTATCCCATGGTGGAAGTCAAATCTTATTTCCCTTAGAGTTACAACAGATGTCCTCTTCCAAGTATATCCATGTTCTAACTAACACTAAGGAATAAAGCAGCAAAGTTTGCACTATGAACGGGAAGGTCAGATGCTCATAGAAACTCATATGCCTCCTTAGAACTATCAGTTTCTCTTGAAAAGCACTCATATATTATTGTGGCAAGTCCTCAAATGATAAATATTTCTGAGTATTCATACTTCTAAAAACATACCAGTGCTGCTCTTCCCATGTATATATACCATGTGGTGTAAGTTATTTTTCACAATCACTGCAGGTTTATATCTATTTACAATATTGATAAGTAACATGTTTGATTTCGCACACAAAAGCTGCACCATTTTCTATGCTAAGCCCCTGGTAGAGGGATCTGCTGGAGAAGTACATATCAACCCCACTTCTACAGGGAATTAATTTTGGTTGCTTACCACAGGTTCAAAGAACTGTGTATTGCGGATCTGCATTTACTTTTATTAACCCAGGACCAAATCCTATCATAAAAACTATCATTCTATAATTATAATTTTTCATGTTTTGGGTAAAATTCTCAGCAGAAATTACAAGTTCCTAAACTATTAGGGTCTTGGTAAAATTAGACTTAGATGTGAATTTAGATTAGAATTAGATCTAGATGCTCAGGTGAAATGAACCTTATTCAAATGCAAATTGAACATGAACCAGCAGAATTAATTACCTTATAGCTTTCTGTTTGTCTCTAGTGATCCATGTTACACCATTTTCCTCTTTCAATTTTAGGTCTCATCTCTTAATGTAGATACCAAAACACAACGAAGAAGTTTGTTTAGCTATGGATTACTGGTAAAACACTAAATAGATCATATGTATAACAGATTCTTTCAGGATCTGGAGACTTCTAGATTCTGACACTTTGGAGATAGTTGCAAAGATTACTCCATCTCTCTCACTGTTTCTCAAAAATTGTTAAATTGGGAAAAAGATGCCAAGATGACCTCTGTGTAGTTTCTACAGTTGTGTGAAAATAGGATCTCTTCAGGAGCTTTTATCCTTAGTTTAGATGCATGCCTTGAAGCACAGAGTTTTTCACACTAACTTCTACAAGATGGCAAAATGGCAATAGAGAAATATAAAAATTTTGCAAAAAAAGAGAGTAGCCAAGGCCAATTTTGGGATGAATCTTGTAGGCCCTAACTGGGAGACTGGAGGATTTATTTCCTGCAGACCTGCATGTATAGAAACCAAGTAGAAGGTTTGAGAGGCAAAATTCAAACTCATACCTCAGGATTTGGTTTTGATTTATTAGTCTCTACTCCTTTCTAAGAGTAGTTTACAATGAGTGACTGAAATTACTGAATTCTAAAGCTATTGTTCATCTTTTCTACAGAAGATTATGTGTTGAAGTATCTATGATTTTGTCTTTAGATTTGCTTTAATTGAGACACAATTAAGAACAGCACACATTACAGAAGTATGGGTAACTATTTTGAGGATTTATTTTTTTCTGAAAAAATTTAGGCTGTAAAAACTGGCAATTCTCTTCTCTCCATGTTATCTAAATGCTAATGACCTCTCCCTCCCTTCATTGAGTTGAGTAAGTTAAGAGAAACAGAAATATAGGAAGACACTAAAGAAGGAAACAAAAAGACATAGCTTGTCTACAGAAGATCATCAGATATGTGATAGACTAATGGGTAGGATTTAATAGTTCTAGTTCAATTTCTAAATATATTCAATACGAAATGAGACTTGTAAATGATCTATAAGCTGCTAGTCCTTCTGAAGGAAAACCAATATAAATACATATGTTAATTTTTATTACTTGTCAGTACAATGTGTCTCTGCCATTACCCCTTTCAGAGGTGGGGCAGGTCAGAGGCTCATGGAGACACTGATAGCAGACAGAAATACTCATACACACAAAGAGTGAAAGAAAAGAAAATGGAGTATGATTTTGGTTATTTTTTTTTTTCTTCTGTTTGCAAAGACAGCAAGCATGAAGGCATCTGTGCTTGTCTAAATTCAGCCAAAACCATCTGCCAAACAGTTGCAGTTAAAGGGTAGAAAATCTAATCGTGACTCAGAGGAGATAGAAGGGAACGTGGGAGTAAGGGTCCAGGCAATAAGTTGTGGAGATGTGTAACAGTTGGCTGAAAAGGGATGGGAAGCAGTTAAATGAATGGAGACCATCTATTCTTACCACACTTACACTACATGAACCCGATAATTAAATGAACAGTTATAGCGTAATGTACTGCAACACAGAGTGAGGTTTTTCAGATTCATGCACATGCTGTCCTCTTCCTCCCATTTATATTGTCCTTCTCCTCAGCTCCAAACCATCATAATTAAGAAACTCACTGCACAGTGAATTTGTGGCTCTGCACAATGGTAGTTACCTGAAATTAATGCGGGCTCTGAGTTATAGTGGCATCATAAACTGTTTGACCACCTTAATGGAATTATTTATTATTGCAATTATTTATTATTTATCACATCAGCTCTGAAGTTATTCCCTGCTATTGATCACATTATCCCATGCAATTCATTTTTTCATTTATATTGTCTGGATTAGAAAAACATGAGGAGAAAATGCAGATGACTATGTTTTTCTCTTTAACAGACAAAGTTTTGGGAGATAGAGAAGAAACACAGGATACAAGAGCATAAGGGTTGCAACCTGCTTAAATCAAAAAGTGGGTTCATATTCTGTGTTGTTGCAAGGTGACCTCTACTCATTTTCCCAATTGCCTGAGGTAATACTGGCCTTTCTGTGATAAAGCTTGTGATTTTTGCTGTAGTCAGAAATGAGAACACCAAAATATAAGTACAACTATCAAGAAGATGCAGAAAACCCAACAACTGAACCTGGGCTTTTTTGCATAGTGGAGCATTTTAGAACATGTTGGAATTATTGCCACTATATATATATATAGTTGAATATAGTATACCGGATGCTCAATTAGGATTCAAGAAATCAGGAATTCTGTTTTAGCAAAGACGGTCCTTAAATACAAGGAACACCACAGCACACAGAAATCTTGTGTTTGTCACTTGGTCTCAGATTTTTCATCTAAGACGCATTTTTTCCCATCTCCTTTCCTAGGGTCACCATCCTGGGAAGTTCCTTGTTCGCAGAGTTATGGCAGACATGTAGAAGAGAGGGCAGATGACAAAATGCAGACTTTGTCCCAGTACAGGGCTTGCACCTTCTGCATTAAGCTGAGTTCCCATTACATATAATTTCTCATTTGCAGTTTTAGTAAGGTCTAGTCAAGCTGGAAAATCATATTGGCTAGTTATGCCTCTGTTTTCCCATCTCCTCCCTACATTGGCAGCTGAGGGTCCAAGCTATATGGAGGTGCTCATCTGTAGAGTGCCTAGTACAGTGGGAAGTGAAGGGCAAGTGATAATGATAAATTTATTGTAATGGAAATTATTTGGCATGTATCTAAAAATCATTTAGCAAGCAGAGAGAAGTTTGACTTTTAAACTGAGAACAAAATCTTCTAGATCGTCCCTTTCAGCCTTTTACGGTGCTCTAATTATGGGAAAGCTATCATTCTACCAGAAGCTCCAAATATCAGAAATGACTAACGCTTCTTAAGGTTACTGTGTTGGAACAGAACTTTGGAAATCCTTTGCAGAAGGAGGTTACATATAGCAAAAAAAGTTCAAACAGGAACTCAGATTTGAAAACAAATAAACCATATACAGAGAAGCATTTTTATCATAAGCTTATCATGGCTTCTTTCTGAAGAAGACTTCTAGGAATATTATGTTATTCTATATTCTCTTCTACCATACTCCAGTTTCAACTAGGCTTTTTTTTTCACAGAAGCTGTAGTTTCTCAGAAATGATATTCCAATACACTTTAAAGATAGACTTGCCTGGGCCCACCGGCATATTTCATGAGAGGTTCTTGCCTCATTAGATGCTGATCACGAAGGATTCATTACTGAGTGAAAAATCCTTGTGAAAAATCCTTATGAAATATCTGCAGTATTAATTTTATTTGATTATTTATTTCCATTGACTCATCGTGTATGAGGGCAGGTACAAATGCAGCTTGTATGTTCTAAAAGCCATTTCACTTTCACTCTCCTCTTCAGAAACAGTGGACCATCAGTTTTAAACCAATGAAATATTTAAGGGACCAATGTCAGTATTTAAGGAACTCTAAACAGAACAGCTCTCTGGAAATGTTATGCTATTCTTTTTTTACTCACTGATCCGGAACATAGGCAAAGCACACATTGATTTCATGTAATTTAAAAATCTCAAAACACATTTTTTTCCAGATAAATCCATCAAATAAAAATAAAAGTAAGCACAACACAATATACCAATGCATTGTAATAAGATATCAAACTGTATAAATGAAGAGTGATTCATTTGCTTAGTTACCAAAATGCAACACATCAGTCATGTAGTTTGTTTTCCTTCAACTGCTAAAACATCTGTTGTGTCCACCTTGAATGAAGCACATGTTCTCTGATGCCAGACTTTCACCCTGCTACTCCTTTAAAGAGATTAAATGCACATGGACTTAAATTATACCATCATTTTTAATGTCACAGCTTGATTATTTACAATTATTATAAACATGCAGACACTTTTATAAATAATAATACCATTTACTACTAATGAAATATCCCCTAGAGTTCCAAGGCAAAATAACATATATACTGCCTATGCTACATAATAACAGTGAAGATTTAAGTATCTGATACTGTATGAACTTATTTGAGTGATACCTGAATTTTCACCCACAGTAAGCAGCAGAATAATATTTATTCAGGTGACAAGAAGGTGAAGGAGATTTTAGGCAGAAGGGATAAAAATTAAATACGTTGATAAAAGGTGCTATGGAGACATTGTGCTTTTGCTATGTAATATTTCAGGACCTCATTTTCAAAAGACTTGCATTCACTGAACAGATAACTTTCCAGCTGGGTGATGAGGAAAAGGGCTAAGCTTTTCAAGCAATAAGGACTGTAAAATATATGCTCTAATTGCAAATTCATGTTTAAAAATTATTGATTTCAGATTGGGCTGAAAAGTTTTGATGAATCCATGCCTGAATTATGAATCTAAATTATGTTTTCTGAAAGAAGAATTCAGCATGAGTAAATCTAGAAAACCTAGGGCCTCCTGGCATTGTATGTGTTTTGAATGCCGCCACCAGAAACCTGCCCTTCTTCCAGCAGCAATAGCATCTTCATTTATTTGTTGTACTTCTTGACAACATACAGTCTCCCCTTCCACCTTTAAATTGACAAAGTGTCTATCACAGCCAACAGATTGCTTCCTGGCTTGCTTTTCCACCCTGAAATTGACTGTCTGAGCACTGTGAACTCTGGAATTTCCCTTCCTACTACCAAAGCTTTTCCTAAGTACCAAGTAGCCACTTTAAAGCATGAGGTAACAACTAACAGCAGTGGTAGTTCTCCGGTTTTTGCCTGGTTTTCTCAATTTCAACACAACATTTCTTTGAAAATATGACTTTATAGATTTTTCTCTTCAGTCTTGCAAGCAAACAGGTGCTTAGTGCTAGCTCCATGAAGTGTTCTGGAGACCCTTCAGGTGTCTCCCATATCAAATATAAGCTTTTTGATTTTACCTTCAAGAACAGCGAGGGTTGGTAATCATATTACTTAGCATCCTGCCCAGGTTCTCCTGTCCATTAGCACAAACTTGTTTCCTGCATCTGGTCAGTCACTGCCTTAATGTCTGCTGTGGGTCTGGTGTGTTTCCAAAAGGCAGCACTGTGCCTTTGCCCAAGCACCTGAGTTTGTAAGAAGCCCTGTAACACCATAAAAATTTCCTCATAATTCTCTGTAAACTTGTCTCTCAGAAATGTCAGAGCAGACAAAGTCTTGCATGCTGGAATGATGGCCTCCTCCTTGACTAAGCTTCCCTCTTCAGGCCCTCTGGTATTTCTATCTGCCTGTCTTTATCCATCATTCTAAAGAGACAACTCCATTGCCTCTCACTCCAGTCTAAAAGTGTAGCACTAAGCAAGCAGTGGAATAAAAGGAGAAGGACAAGCAACATATCCTCTTTGTGTGACAGAATTTTGAAAGACCTACTGACCTCCACTTTTGTTTGGAAAGGAAAAACAGAGACAGCACAATCCAGAATGTGTTTCAAGACCATGGACCTTGAGATAAAGAAGACCCACATGAAGACATTTGTCCTGCAGTGAAACAATTATTAAGGTGCAATCCTATCCTCAGTGCATCCTAGTGGCTGATTTGAAGAGTTCCTAACCCAGAATGTTGGCTAAGGTTAACTGGACCTTTGCTTTCCACAAACAAGAAACTAGCATGCACATGAAATTAAAATGGAATTTCAGGAAAAGTGGCAGATTGAGAAAATGGCAAATAGTTATGGGCAATTAAAAAGAGGGGGAAAAAAGGTGGAGGGAAAATGTGAAAACTATAGAATTTTTCATTTTAACTTATTTTAAATTAACTGGTTTATTTGATAGTTTCTAATGCATCCCTATTTTCTTCCTGATATTTCCATTTTCACTTTAAACTGGCTTGAGCTT
This sequence comes from Acanthisitta chloris, assembly GCF_000695815.1. Classification (NCBI taxonomy): domain Eukaryota; kingdom Metazoa; phylum Chordata; class Aves; order Passeriformes; family Acanthisittidae; genus Acanthisitta; species Acanthisitta chloris. The sequence continues at coordinate 129,422 of NW_008686394.1, forward strand.
TGATGAGCCAAAAAGGCATGAAAACATGCATATCTAAGTAAACATTGACAGTTTATGTCTTTCATCTAGTCTCAATGTAAGAAATTGAAGTTTTGGTATAACAGAGAATTTTGTTTAAACTCTCCAGAGTTTCTGCTCTGACCTAATCGATTTCCCAGTTCAACTTACCAAACCAATAAATCTGTTTCTGATCCAGCTCTATGTTGTCCAAGTTTGAGGCCTCTAACTCTTCCTACCTAGTCTAGTGAGCCTTAACAACTAATGTTTTACCTCAGATGTAATTTAGAATAGAGAATTAAGAATATGAGCTCAGCCCAACTTTTGGGAAAGTTTAGCAGCATACTTTAATCACCAGGTTTGGGATAAGGGAATGAATTTTAACAAGGCATTAGATTTATGCAGGGATAAATATAGACTTTCAGGAAGAAAATATGAAAGTATGAGAGGCTATTAAACTTATGATGAAAGATCTAGGAGCAAAAGACAGGGTAAGTGATTCATCCTACAGCAAAGGAGCTTACTTTTTGTCTAGCACTGATTATCTCTGTACCTCTTGGGATACAGAGCCTGTAAAAAAAAAAAACCTGAGGACTTTTGCACTTTCTAAAGATACTCTAAATATCTAAATATACTCCATAATACTTGAGAACTACCTAGGAAGCATTTATGTATATTTAAATTGTGGGAAAAAAAATTAATGCCTAAGAGCCTATAAACATTTTGGAAAGCAAATCAAGAAATGGAAACTCATTTCAAAGAACTGCCTCTCAAGATACTGCTGGGAAAACAGGTGTATTAGACTAAAAGATATTTTATTTTATCAGACTAAAGAGAAAGGAGGGATAAGTAAAAACATGAAATGTAGAAAAGTGGAATCACTTGCTGGTCTTTCTGGTTTGACACCAATTTTATCATCATTAAATAGAATGCTGAAGGTGAAGTATATCAGAGAAGGCTACTTACCCAGAAGAGGAATACTTTGTGACTGGAAATGGGAGTATTGCCACAGAAAGGATAGGATGGAATATCTAATGTTCCATTAGATCAAAAAGATGTTTATGCCCACAGCATAACATCAGTTGGAGATGTAAAAATATAGTTGTCCTAAACAGCAAAGCATAGAAACTAGTAGTGTGGCAAAAAAAACCCTTCTACAAAAATATATCCTGCTTCTCCTGACTACTTCAAGCATCGTTATATGACAAATGCAGTGATAGTCATTATGACAAGTAAAGATGTGATGGACTTTTTTCATTACAACAGAGCCTGCCTTATCTTGTGAAGAGACCTTACAATAAACATTAAGTCCTACTAAAGAATGTGCACCCAGCAGCAGGGAGGGAGCTATATGCATGCTGGGTGACAGGCATAATGGAATGCCAGACAACCTGAGTCACCATGCTGTGCACAGCTTCTCAGTGGGCCAGGGACACTGGGGTAATGCCCACTACCAACCAGAACTTAAGAAGGTGAGAGTAAGATGAGAATAACATGTCACAAAATAATTAGTACAATGATCTTTTATGAATGAAAAAGCAGCAAAGGAAGAATGTCCTCACCATGATATAAAAGTAAATCTGTGAAGCAAACAGGTCTTTCCTTGTTCTCTATAAAGCAGAAAGGAGAAGAATTAAAATTAATTACCTTTTAACTAACACACAAACACACATAAACAAACATTCATTTTCATATAGCTTACATTTTATATGTGCATATTATTAGGTACAGCAGGGGATCTACCATTGCTCTTTCAGTTACTTGCAATCTGCCAAGGTAATTCACCTGACTTGTGAGTCTTTATATAACCTATTCTCTTGGGTATCCTTTGAAAGAAAGCTGTGAGTTGGGTGGATCTTCTGCTGTCAGCATTAATGTGCACTTGACTACTGTGTTTTGTGGGAAAGCCTGCCCAGTTGGGTGATGATATATAGCAATCAACATGATACATGTCAATCCAATACTGGAAAAACAAAACCAGCTTAAAACTCACAACTGGATGATTTCCAGTGACAAAAGATTTCATTACATGCACAATCTGCTCCCTGCAGTCAGCTGAGGAGTGCTTGGGAAAGAGGGAAGGGGAGAGTAGACAGCACAAATTGTTACAGCCCACAGTTTTCATAGCCACTGTTTTCATGCCTACTCAGTCTTGGGCAGGGCGTAGGTCCTGGGGACTGAGAATCCCTGGGCTTATAGCAGATGGATGAGTTGTCTGCACATCTCATGCACTTTTAACATCACTATAAACAAGAGAGGACCAAGTAATACACCCTTGGTCAGGAAGGTTCTAATTCCATCTTTAAAACAGCTGCTATTTATGTGTGATTTTATTTGCATGCCCTTCAGGTGTGCAGCTCTGACAACTAGACCCCATTTCTCACATAAGCTTGGACTCCAACCCAGCACACCAGAGGGAAGTCTCTGCCCAACAGTCATGCATAATAAATGAAAAGGCCAGAGAGGCTTCACTGTGTTGCCTGCTATTTGGTTGACATAGAGAACAATGATTACACTTCTTGTTCAGAGTGTAAAGGCCTATTCCAGACACTATCATAAACACTCCTAGTGATCAGAAACCAAAAGTTTCTCCTGGATGCATGTGATAGAGCTTTCATTCCAGTATTTTGCAGCAAAAATTCAAGTAAGGTTATTACATCACAGTGTATACATTATAAGGTGTCACATGTTATACTGTGTATAACATGCAAAATACAAATTCTGAATAGATTGATATAATCAATAGCAGATTCACAATAAAAGGAAATTTTAGAAGCCTTCACAACCAATAAAAGTTGAAAAACGTCTACAGTGCAAATGTGAAAAATATTCCATGTGTAACAGCATGAAAGAAAACCCTAGCCAACAAGTAGGCAGAATTGAGTGCCTAGAAAGAAACCTCTATCACATTTCATACTACCCTTCAGGTCTTCCTGTTCCTCTTTGAAGCAACACTAGAGAGAGAAAGTAAAGGACAAATTCACCCTCCTCTCTGTTTCTGTTTTGTTCCTTGTTTTTTATTTCTTAGAAAACAGTGCACATTCTTAAAAAACAGAAAGCCATTCACATCAAGAAAAGGGCAATCACCTTGGGAAAAGAATTGACAGTGCATTTTGTAAGACACGTAGCTATAAGAACTCACTGGCGATTTGGGGAAAAACAAAGTTAACCTTGGAAATCAATGATGCTGAAAAATGGTAGGATTCTGAGCATCCCGAAGTTTATAATAGTAATCTCCTGAGTTGCTTCCATGAGGTGCTACCCTTCAGTATGTAACTTGCAAATACTACCCGTGCTCACTGAATCAATAAAGATTGATGCAGAAAGAGATACTGCTTTCTGCAAAGCAAAAAAACATGCAGGAAACAAAATGAGAGAAAAAATGTTCCAATTAATTCTAATTTAATTATTTTATGAAAATACAGCCTTGAAAGTTGGTCCTTCATGCACATATTTAGTGAGTTTTCAGAAAATACAGGCAGTTATTTGTGCAACCAAATGAAAATGGTGTATCTACAGTTATACTAAAAACTTGTGTGAATGAGAAATATGTTTGGCTAAGAGTAAAGGTATGTATACAGAATCTACACCTGGAAATTATCTGTTAGCTTGTAGTTTTACTTCATTCATGCAATGACCACTGTTGTTTCTATTAGGGGTCTCCTTTGTCAAATCTAAGAATAAATTGGATAGGAGATCTGCTTTGTTCATAAGAAGCACATCCCAGAAGGTAGGTCTGAATCTAACAATTTTATTTACGTAATACAGTGATGCCGCAGTGAAGCAACATCACTGTGGTAGGTATGCTTCAAGTCTGTACCCACAGTTCAAGTCAGATGTTGAAGGAGTAGATATCTCTACATTCCCACTACAACTGACTTGTCAAAAGACATAATAAAAGATTTGAAGTCCTCAACAAATTTTGAGATGTTCTATAATCCATCTGTATTGCCACAAGTGTCAAAAAACAACCCAAAACAAAGAATAATAAAAAAACAAACACACACGACAAAAAAAAATAAAACCCCACCAAACCTTAAACTTCAAAAATTCTGTGATTACAATGAGATTTTTCAGGGAATGGGAAGTTATGCTTTGCTGGAAGCACTAACTCGATAATTCTGGTGAAGTCTAGCATCAAATTGAAGAAAAACAAAATACTGGCAGATGTAATATTTGTGATTGTGCTAACTTTTATGTTTTCATAAGTGCTATCATCCATGATTCCCTTCAGATGGAATGCAACAGCAAACCTTTAAAATCCCCATTGGGAAATGTAAAGTAATTTCAAAATAAGAAAACAGAATTTAATATCAGCTCTTAATACTTACTGCTTAGGGTCTTTGAAAATTATAAGCACATTAAATTGTTGTTCTAGTGTTATTAAACTAATATTTCATTTTTATTTTACAGTCCACACTTTAGAAAAGCTTTATGAACTCTCAACAGTCTTTCAAAGGGTGGTTACTTAGCAGGGTAGATCATACTACCTCATTATTGAAAAAAATGGACAATTTTTGGTAAAGTATTGCTGACAGCAGTTTTGCATGTATGATTAGGAAACTGAAACAGAAGGAGATACTAAGTTGTATGTCTTCCTCAAAACATTTCTTCATTGCTGTCACCAGTGGGCTTGCAGTTGCACAACTAATTAGTTGCATTACAGCCTTCTGCTGTAAGAGTTACTTCACTTCTCTCCTTGTTTGTCAGCCACCTGTTACAGCTTGTGTTTTCAAACTGTGAATGCTCTGGGACACAGGCTGGCACACACTGTATGTTTGTGCAACATCTACTACAATGAGTCCCCAACCTGGCTGAGGGTTACCTGTGCCAATATTTATTTGAATAATTATAAACCCTAGGCCTATGAAAAAAGGCAAAATGCACTGGAGCAAAAGATGTAAATATGTTCCTCTGCTTCATTGATGGAATCTATTTAGTCAAATGGTGCATAAATTAGCATAGGAAGCACAGTTTTAGAAGACAGATGCTCTTGCAAGAAATCAGGGCATCAGCTTAGAATGGGAAATTTCATTATTGGGGAAATCCCAAAGATTTTGCAACTACTTCTGCATCAATAGTGAAAAATTAATATTTCCAAATATTTTCCTTCAGGAGAGATTTGAAAAAGACATGTTATTTTGGATAATGTTTATAATTATCCCAAATGGCACCATGCACAATAACTGCATGTATTTTTTATAAAATTATGTTATTATATACAAAAGTTAAATTACCACACTTTCACTAAATCAAGCAGATTTCCATGCTTTTTTTTCCAGCAAGAAATAAACAGTTCTGTCATTAAATATTTTGACATTAACAACTTCCTTTCTGATCAAGTAACATCAAAATCTGAAGATGAAGAAACAAGATACAGTTCTCCTGATTTAGGGACTCAATGAAAACAATTTAGGTGGTTCAAGAGGGACGTAAATTGCAGCAAATGTTTGAGCTTTAAGAGCTACAACTGAGTATTAAATTTCTACCTTTTCTTTTAGCATAAAATCTAGCTGTTGATCTGAAAAAGTACTAGAAAAATGGGAAAAGATTTTGTAAAGCATCAATACCTTTTCCCTCACTGTGATGCAGATGCATCTATTCAGATTTGATTCCATATATATTTATGTATAGTTTTGTGTTAAGCCACAGCACCCTAAAATGCAGGTTTTGTAACATTAGGGTTTTATTCACAGGCACTCTTAAATGTTGAGAGTTGAAGTTTCTTAAGGATTACTTTAGATTGCATGAACTTTGGCTACGAAAGTGTTATAGACTAGCTGAAAACTAAGAAGTCCAAGTTCCCCACCTTCCATTTTGAAATTGCCCTTCATGTTCTTGTCTCACCTCAATAACATCCATGCAGCATGAGGAACTGTGTAAGTATGTAGTCAACAAGGGCTGCTGGGCTCTCAGTGAAAAGAAATTCTCAGAGGCTTACTGCAGCTTGATCAAGTGACACAGCATCTGAAAAGATCCTTGTTAGTAAGAGCTGTGCCTGAAGGTTTAAATGCAAAAGGACAATGGAATTCATCAGCTAATATGCTCACAGCTATGTGACCTCACCTCTCCTTTACAGACAAGGCTAGATCCTTCAGGTAGCAGCTATCCCTGCTAGCTCCTTGCATCAAAGGTCTGTAAAGTGAACTTAGAATACACTCAAATCTTACTGCTTTTTCTTCTCTCTATATATATTTCTATATATCCATTCTAGATGTAACCTAGGATATTATATTATGATTCCCTGTCTGTTTGGCCAAATTTATGCCTCCTCTCTTGTGAAGATACTCTTATAGGGGTGCAAGTGCACAGGTACCACAGGGACAAATATTGTCCAACTCCTCCTATTTCTGCTTAGAAGCAGAGAGCAGACTACCTATGCTCTTATCAGATGAGCTCTAAGACAACAGACATTTATTTTTTTCAATTCTGATGTCTTCATGTGCAACACAGTTTTTCAAAGTCGATACCATCTTTTGTATTTGTAGTTCCAATTCTGAGATGGCTTAAGTCATAATTTCCCTCAGCAAAATGGCATCCCATTTACCAATGGGATTTTCTGATATATGAATCAAGTATAATAAGAGAAGAGAAGAGAAGAGAAGAGACAAGAATTATCAATGTGTGTAGCTGTTACCACAGTGGCTCACACAAGAGCCAGCTTTTACCTTTAACATGCAAAGCTAGAGATTTAACTCACATCATGGTGATGACTAAGAAAGCATTAGACGTCTACTATAATCCTTGCCTCTAATGATTTCAAGGCAAGTAGAGTACAATAAACTGGAATTAACCAAGCAACCAAACAAAACTCAACCCAAACCTGAGTAGATAAATGGTAAAAGACCTGCTGTAGCAGGAAGTCTGGAAATGTCAAAGATTTCTGGAGAAATCTAAACAGTCTTTCACACTAAATCTGAAAGCACAAGGTGTCACTGAAAAGATAAGTAGAAAATCTGAGCTACCAATCTGGGATGAATCTGAGGCAAAATAGACAAACTGTAAGATGCAGGATTAACACTTACAAACGCTGTTATAGTTTGCAGAGTAAATTAAGTTACCCAATGAAAAATTAAGAAATAAGAATGTGAAACAGTCTTCTGAGGCAAATATATAAGTGAGCACTGAAAAGCCAAGTCAGAATTTCCCAAGTACAGATTGAGCTGAATGGAGTGTGGCAAACGTCATGATCCAAGACAATATCAAGTGTTGGAAAGAAAGGCACACTAAGTATCGGATTAAATTTACCAGAGTTAATAAACTCTGACACCACACTTAAAGCATGATCAGAGGCTGACCAGAGCAGTGGAAAATTCTGGAGCTAAAAGCTAAAGATTATAAATCTGAAAACTAATGGGATATGAACACTGAGTCCATAAACAGCACTGGAGGAAAAGCCACATGCATGAAGGGTAAAAGGTTGGAACACAGTATAATTAAGTAGTGAATCATAGAATCACAGAATTTAGGGGTTGGAATGGACCTTACAGATCATCTAGTCCCAAGCCCCCTTCCATGGGCCGGGATACCTCCTCACTAGACCAGATTGCTCAAGGCTTCATCCCGACTGACTGAACACAGACAGGGTTGGGGCAGCCACCAAGTCCCTGGGCAACTTGTTCCAATGTCTCATCACCCTCACAGGGAAAAACTTTTTTCTAATATCTAAATTAAACTTCTCCTTCTTCAGTTTGAATCCATTACCCCTTGTCCTATCACTGCAGTTCCTAACAAAGAGTCTCTCTCCAGCTCCCTTGTAGGCCCCTTCAGATACTGAAAAGTTGCATTGTTCCACCTCTCAAGCCTGTCAAGGTCCCTCTGGATGGCATCCCTTCCCTCCAGCATGCTGAGTGCCCCACACAGCTTGGTGTCACCAGTGAACTTGCTGAGGGCGCTCTCAATCCCACTGTCCATGTTGCTGACAAAGATGTTGAACAGTATCAGTCCCAGCACTGACCCCTGAGGGACACGACTCGTCACTGGCCTCCATGTGGACAATGAGCCGCTGACCACAACTCTCTGCTTGTGACCATCCAGACAATTTTTTTATCCACCAAGGGATCCACCCATCAAATCCATGTCTCTCCAATTTAGAGACAAGGATGTCGTGTGGGACAATGTCAAATGCTTTGCAGAAGTCCAGGTAGATGATAACAGTTTCTCTGCCCCTATCCGCTAATTCAGTGCCCTGTCATAGAAGGCCGCCAAATATGTCAGGCATGACTTGCCCCTGGCAAAGCCATGTTGGTTATTACCGATCACCTCTTTACTTTTCATGTGCCTAAGCATAGCTTCCAGAACAATCTGCTCCATGATTTTGCCAGGCATGGAGGTGAGACTGACTGGTCTATAGTTCCCTGGTTCTTCTGCTTTCCCTTTTTTTGGAAATGGGGGTTATGTTTCCCTTTTTCCAGTTTCATCTTCCCAGTCTCCACCTTTACCCTTCTTGGTCTGGTCAGAATGGCTAGAGCACTTGGAGTTGATGACTGAGGAAAAGAAGTCATTAAGAACCTCAGCCTTTTCTATATCCAGGATAGCCAGTTCTCCCATTTCATTCTGGAGAGGGCCCACATTACCTCTAGCCTTCCTTTTACATGCAGCATATCTGTAGAACTCCATCTTGTTATCTTTAATGTCCCTGGCTAGCCTCAATTCCACCTGTGCCTTAGCTTCCTGGCTATGTCTCTGGTTTCTCTTATAGCTTCTCTGTATTTTTCCCAGTCCATCTGTCCTGCCTTCCACCTCCTAAAGGCCTCTTTTTTTCCCTTGAGTTTCCTCAGCACTTTGTTTTTCATCCATGGAGGCCTTCTGGCACTTTTACCCAATTTCCTCCGTGTCTGGATGCTGAGGTTGAAGCAGCTGATCCTTGAATATCAGCCAGCAGTCTTGCACCTCTCTGCCTTCCAGGACTTCATCCCAAGGGACTCTGCCAAGACGGTCCTTGAAGAAGCCAAAGTCTGCTGTCCTGAAGTTGAGGGCAGTGAGCTTACCGCGTGCCTTCCTCACCACCCAATGCAGAGAAGACAACTCTGTACAGGAGGGAACATATCCAACCTCCAGTTATGAGTGAACTTTCAGAAATTTGAGGAATTAAATAACTGGAAAAACTGAGAAAGTCATGCAAGACACAGGACTATGCTCAGCTGAAGACCAAATATATATAGAAAAATAAGATCTGTAGCCTATGGCTGGAGTTGAAATAGGAGACAGCTAGTCACACTGAGAACCATAGAGCAAGTAAAAAAGTGGCCAGCTTTGCTATACTGGGGCGTATATGGGACATCACCAATGTACATAAGAAAAGTAAGTACTAAATAAATCTGTGAAAAGAAAGTATTTTTATTACCCACCAGAGGGTAAGTCCGTGGAAGAATGGCACAAAGCCCAGCTAGTAGGCTTTGCCAGACCTGCACTGGGCCAATGTGACTACCTCTGCATTGTCCTCCTGGAGAGAGGAGCACAGGTGAGTTTAGTGTCTCCAGGCTGGCTCCTGACCCAACCCTCTGGGCCACACAGCTTGGCAGCAAGGAAGAGCTGAGAAAGAACCACTGTGTTTCAGCTAAGGTAATTAGAGCTCATCCAATATTGTCTGGGTTTCTTCTTTTAAAGAGTTTCCTAGTCAGCTTCTATGAATAAGGGGCAGCTGTGTGGAGAAGTTTTTTGTTTTGGTTTTTTTTTTAGGAAAGGATGGGGGGGGGTTAGGTATATGTTACCTTTTAGCCAAAAAGAGAGGAAGTGTCAAAGTCATCTTATACTTGCACAGAAAACATACCCTTGGCATGTGTGCTATACAATAGATTGCTCACTGTGAGGCCATCTGATTTATTTGGGTTGATGTCAGACAGCCAGGTAGGTTTGACACATTTTGTCATGAACAATGAAAGATTGTCTAGACAAAGATGCTATTTCTGGCTCAAAACCAGTGCTTGCCTGCAGATCCTCGAGATGCAACAGAATAGTCTGGTACATACATCAATGCATGATTGTGTCTAAACACGTTTCAGCGGTGTGTGCTGATATACCGGACCTTATTACCAAAATCACAGCCATTTGAACAATGAAAGTGATTATTCACCTTTATCTGGTACTCATTAGATCACATCTTGAATGTTAATCCCAGTTTTGGTTGCCAGTACAAAACATTGGTGAACTGGATTGAGTTGAGTGAAAGCCACTAGAATAGTCAGGACAGGAGCACTTGCTCTGTGAGTTTGTTCAACCTGAAGACAAGGTGACTTCGGGAACACCTAACAGCAGCCTGTCCATATCTACAGGGAAGTTAGCAAGAATGCAAATCCTTGTCATGGACGTGCCTGGTAGATGGATGAGAAACAACAGTCCCAGACTAAAAGAGGGGAAGTTCCAGCTGGGTCCATGAAAACAAATTTTCCAAGGCTCTCTGTGAGGATAGCCAAGCACTGGGACGGGCTACCCAGGAAATTTTAGTGTGGAGGATTTAGATATCTGACTCAACAAAGCCCTGAGAGACCTGGTCTACATGCTGAGTTCACTATTAACTCTGCTTTGAGCAGGATGTTAAAGCAGATGACTACCTGAGATACCTTTCAACCTGAAAGATCCCATGGAAGGCCATCATCCTAGTTCTCACATGATCAGCATTGGGTTATGCAAGGCACTGAATATTTAACATCTTCTTAAGGAAGGTCTGAGTGCAAAATAAATCCATGAAGAGTATTACAAATTATAATGTGGGAAAATGCAACAATTCTGACTGCAAAATGCTAATGGTGAATGGAATTAATGACAGGATGTCTTGATTGATATCAGGAAGGCTTAATATTGTGACTTCTAGGTAATCTTCAGCTCTTCTGGCAGTCAGATCACATTTTGTTTAGGAGCCAGTGTTGATTTAAGATTCTAACAAGAACAGTCCGGGTCTTAATGTTTTTGCCTTCAGTTCACATACTCCATATTTTCATTTTAAAGGGCTGTATGTGATCAGTCCATCATGCATTTTGCTGTATTCTCAAATGTTTAATAATAAATGATGGAGAAAGTTTCAGGTCAGATTAATTAGTCTTTTTGAGTGTGCGTGTGTGCATTAGCATTACTGAATGGTCTGTTACTGCTTAATTAAGCCCACAACATAATTCTTTACATTGATTATGTACCATGAAGGTGCCCTAAGTTCAGATATTCAAAGTTATTGCAGACATCTAAGTCAGATGCAAATCAGAGGACCAAAGTTAAATGCCTAATTTCATTATATAACCCATGAATAAAAGTGGATGCTTCCATGAAAGGTAATCAGAACATGATTACCTCATCTATATTAACTTGTATAGCCCATTAGCTACTTCCTAGCTGACATTTGCCATAACCTGTTTCAGAGGACCATGTTACTGTTCTACATGGTAACAAATGCCCCAATTAGAACTGGCCGGGATTTTTCCAATTAAATTGAATAGGCGTGAGAGGTTTTGCTGGAAAAGCACTATATACTTGATGAAATTCATCAGGCTCAATACCCTTTGTTTTCCCCCTGAAACACAGCAGGAAGCCTTTCTGCATAAAGCATTGTTTGGTACACTGCAAACTTACAGAAGAGTCAAAAGTCACAACTACAAGCAACGTGGTTATGTGGACTCCCTTTACTGGAGGACAGACCTCTGCTAGCAGGTTATGTATCCATAGCTTCCATTTCATCCAGAAACCAATTCATTTTGATAGATTGTGTACATTTTCCACAAATGCTGGAGGTGAGTTTCATCTCAAGTAGCTTCAGACACTTACAACATATATAGGATATATCAGAGCTGCTCTGTTAGATTCCCTTTATTGTCAGCAGGGAGAAGCAGGTACCAAGAAAAATGATTCATCTGACCTGTCTTAGAAATCTGCAGAAGGACAAGATGACTCATACTTCAGCAAATTGTATTACTCTCCATTGATAGGAAAAGAAGTTTAGACAAGTAGCCTGGCTGCAAGTAAATCCCACACAAGAAAACAACACTGATCCATAAGTCTGGAACTAATAGAAGTCTTCTAATAAAGGGGCAAACAGCCTCATTCCTACAGAAGAGCCAGATTTGCAGTGTGTCTGCTTCAGAGATTATTTAAACAAGCACACAAAAAGCAGTATCACAGTACTGTGATCAAAACCACAAGTCATGCATTTGAAAATCAAACTTTTTTATGTATTGAAAGTCTTTTTACATTGATAAAGCCACAGTAGATGAGAAGGATAGTTTCTTATTCAGAATCTTTATAAACCTGTACCATATTATATTAGCTTTATATACCTGAACCTTTATTTGGCCACCAACTAGTGCAGCCCCTTCTGAGCAGCTTCACTGTTAACAGGAAAAAAGTATATCTTGCAGCAAGTAGGCAAAATGAAGGAAAACCTTTGGAGCATCCCTTGCTTCTCTCTGGGGTAGTGAAGTTTCTCCAAATCTGAAATTTATAGGGTACCACTCTAAGGAACAAAGAGTTCACAGCCAGCTCACAAGTTTACAAGTCTTTCTATTCCTGCTATTTCATCATTACAGATAACTATTTCCTAGAGCCTTTCTTTAGGAGTTAGGCAATTTTATGAAAATCTGTCTTGATCTCTACCTCCTTTTGCCTCTTTTTTTCCCAAATTAAAATAAAATAAATAAAATAAAATTTTTAATAAAACCGCACAAACCCACCTTTGTTTCGTCTCTGATGGCTGTAGAAAAAAGTTTAAAAATTGGATTGCTCAACCACAATTGAAAGAAACATACCCAGAAGTTCCATATCTGCCCTGGCTGCCTGTAAGGCCGGCAGTGTCCCCACCCTAGAGCTCAGCATCACAGCTTGCCTAAGCCCTATGTCCTTCCCCCGTAGTGCTCAGCTCTGCAGCAACTCCGGCTGCCCAGAGTGACCCTCTGAGTCATCGCAGTTTCAGCACTACATGATCATGAGGGAAGGGATGTAAAAGGAGAAGGTTGAGGTTACAGGGTGAAATGCACACACTTCAAAAGAAAAGGGAAGTCAAAGTGGTAGGGATCGGCAATTTGACACAGTAAGTGTGGTCACTGAACAAAAACATGACACAGTACATCCAGAAAGTTAAGGAGGACAGGAAAAATATTGACCTGAATGCCTCCACTTAAACAGTATCAATGCAGAGTGACAGAGGGAGCACAACAGCCATGTGGAGAGGTCATTGCCTTCATCACAGCTGAGAAGAGTAAGCAGAGAGCATAAACTTTCAACAAAAGGGAGGTCAAACCTCCTAGCAGATTCAGTCTTGATGGTGATGATGATGATGGACATTCAGCAAACTGCAGGCTCGTCTGGAAAAACAGCAGGAAGTTTCTCAATAATTTGTTCTGGATCTTCTTAACAAAGAAAAATGAAGCTTCTTTTTGAATGCTGTAGTCACAGAAGAAAGGTGAAGAGTTCCCTTCCTTTTAGAGGATCAAGTAAGAGAGAAAAATCTGCTATTCTGGTTTATCACAATTTAGCACATGGGCATCTAAAGAATAATGCAAGCTTCTCCAAATGTAATTACGCTTTTTGACCTGAATGGTTAAACAACATATTGAGGCTGTGGTCACACATCCTGATCTGACTGCAGCAAAGCCAAGTGAAGATGCTGCCAGCCCTGACTTGTCTGCCATCACCGTTTTGATGGAGGTTACAGACTTGTGGACCTGCTGGCATAACTATTGAGTCAAGCGCTCTCTGCTTCAATAAAAGCAAGCCAGATGAGCTGAAACGCCATAAACATTAAGTCTTCTCTAGGCTAAACGGCTGCAACTCAACTAGGTCCTGAGGTGATCGATCATCTGAGCAGGGAAATAGTAAATTAGCTGGTCCTTGCTCTGCATTAAAACTAGGTAGAGAGAATTGCAATAAGGTAGAAATTTCAGCACGTCTCCAGTCCAGGAGATATGGTGGGCTGGGTTTTGGAAAGGGACACTAAGAAATGTGCATGGAACATTCCTGTGTTTAAGAAGTCTTTTCCATTCTTCCCTGTGGACTCATCCCCCAGTCACTGATGGGTGATATGAAGGAAAACAGGATACTTTTTTGCTCTCTGGTCTGAGTTCTCCTGCCCTTGTGTCTGAAGTAAAGCCTCTTGGCTGACAGGTGAATCCTACTGGCACCTTTCAGATTGAGCATGCCAGTGTGGGACCAGCTGACATGAAGGTCTCTTCAGCTCCCAGCACTACAGTATGTACCTGTAATGTAAGTCTCTAGCTCATGATATCACTTTCAAATGAGATACACAGCATAATTTTAAATGACAGAGAGTTATATATCCTCACAGAGGTGCATGCTGGGTAAATATTAAAGCTGATTTCCCCCCAAAATATTCCAACACCGCTGTGTTGCTTGATATGGTTTAACTAAAAAAACCCACAGTGAATGCACACACTTGTAAATGCCAAAGAAATAATCAATAGTTCTGCTTTCTTCTCATTTTCTGACATGCATCCCCGACCTCAGTCCTGTTTGGTGTAAGAAGCATCACAATTGCATTGCATTTATGTGGAAAGGTTTTGGTAGTGGAGGGGCTACAGGGATGGCTTCTGTGAGAAGCTGCTAGAAGCTTCTCTCATGTCTGGTGGAGGATTAGATTATAAAATAAAATGATTTCCTCCAGTTGAGCCTGTGTTGCCCATGATGGTAACTGGCGAGTGACCTCTCCCTGTCCTTATCTCCACCCTTGAGCCTTTTGCTAAATTTGCTATATTTCCTGTCCAGCTGAGGAAGGGACTGCTAGAGCAACTTGGTAGTCACTTGGTGTCCTGCCAGGGTCAACCCACCACAACAATGTCTCACGTGGGGTCACAGGTAGAAAGCACTGGCCCTGTCATGACTGAATCTGCTGCCTTTAGAATTCTTGCTCAGTTTCTCAAGTTCATCTAGAAACTGAACTGTTACCTGAACTTCTGTGTTTTCTCAGAACTGAATGAAATTTCTCAGACTTCTGCAGTGCAACCATCATTATTCTTTGTCATTGTGTAATTCTTCTCTGCTGAATGCAAGCCCTATAAAAATGTTCACCTCTAGTGCCCATTCACTTTTATAAAGCGTATTTTCTTGAAAGGTTTTCTTGTATTGAGAGTATATAGCATTTTCTCCCTGAGATCTTTTTCTTCTGACCTGAAAACTTAATGTTCATTTTTTAATATTTCAAGCCATATCAACAGAACATTCTTCCTTGCTTTCCTCAGGAATTTTTGTAACTCTTTGGCTTTGATATTCTTGTGATTGTTATAAAATCAGGTCCGGGAAAACTTTGAACTACATACAGTGGATCAGTGGTTTGAAACAGAGCTAAATTAGAACTGTATTTTTAAATACACAGGATGTGCAAGTTTCAATGAAGCTCAATAAATTTTATTTCTTTATTTGTTTACTTTATTAATCAAATCGTGAAAAATTTTACTGGCCACAAGTCAATAGCTAAACTTGTTATCAGTCGGGTGTAAAAATGTAAAATCAATATAATTCCTTTCTAGCTATCCTTCTCTCTTAGAAACAAAGAGGGGATAAACGTAGTGGAAAATATAACAAACAGCCTAGAATCTACAGGGAGGAGGGAGCCAGTGCATGATTGGTTCTTTTTCTGCCCTAGAAGTCTTCTTTCATTTTCTGTTATCACAAGCCTACTACAAGAGTAACTGGCTCCTCCAAGGCAGCCCCTAAACTATGGGAAATGTGTGGACACATCAGTAAGCCTGCAAGAGTTTCTTCTAAAGAGACTCTATTCCTGTTGGGGAGAAAAGAGTGGTGGTCCTCTTCAATCTGAAAGGGAGAGCTTGAGTAAATGGACACCAGGCTCTAGGCTAAACTAACTTATTGCTGTAAGTAGTTAATTACCTGAGTAAAATGTCTCCAACACTGGGCTCAGCTCTAGCAATTGATTTCTGGTGAGAATCTGCAAAACTACTACCATGCCTGATAAAGTATGGCAGCAGCATGCTCAGTCCCTCAGCATGTTCATTGCCCTCGAGTAGATACCTATGGGACAGAGGGATGTCTGTAGCCCAATACACCTAATGGTGCTACTGGTATTACTCTTTCTAGTGTTTATTGGTTTAAAGAGGTAGCCTTGATAAGAGCCAGCATTAGGTTTTATAGAGGACTTGGCCACTGGCCAAGCCTATCATTTGTTTCTTTCCTGCTAGGTGAAATCTTCCTCCCACCTTCCACCCACCCTCAGCTTGGAATAGTTTCATGATTACAAGCTTCACGTTAAGTAATTCACTTTTGTAACACACCTAGTTTTCCTTCCAGTACTCACTTAGCTTTAGTGAAATGTTTCTGATATGGATCTTCTCTGGCATTAACCTGACAGCAAGAAATCCAGATAAGCACATAATAACTTGGCGTGCTTTAGATCAACCTGACTTTCAACCTCTAAATTCAGCTAGATATCCCTACCTACTTTGTGAATCCCTTCTGGGGGCATTAATCTTGTGAGCACAGCTACAGTGCATAAACGTTAAGCACACCTGCACTGGCATTGTCTTGTGTTTGCTTAGCTCGCCCTCTAAAGTGTTCACAGTGCCTGGTCTGCTGATGATGCACATGCCAGTCCACCAAGCCAGGATGGCTCCATACTTAAAAAATCCCAGGCTGCTGTCTTCCAGGAACAAGTATACCTAATGCACATTTATCTTTTCCTAATTCTACCTGTCCACTGACTTGAAACTGCCTTTGATAAGCATAAGGCATAATGCAAGCAAGAGATGCAGAGCTTCTGAGTGTTGCTAAACTTTTAGCAGCCTGCCAGGTATCTCCTCAAATCAGTATTGAATGTGTGCTGAATAGGGCAAATAAGCATCACCATGCATCTGGCACCTTAACTACCATGCACCATCTCCTGCGTAAAGTACATATCACACATGAGAAACATACCATTTAATACAAGCTCCATATGTGATTTATATGATCTGTGGCAGGTACCTTTTCCACCAGAATTCAAGTTGCTCTTACAGATCTTGACATGGAAATGCAAAGTAATACAATGTTAGTGTCAAGATCTTGGCAAGATAAGAAAAAAACCAAACACACATTTTTGTGTTTATTTTATGATTTCATGCAGTAAATTATTAGTAAAAGTTCTTCCAGTATTTTGTTTGCAATTGCATCACTTACAATACTAAGATATTGCTTCTCTTTTCTTTGCTTGTACTGTTTGTTTTCTTCATTTCAGACTCATTCTAAAAATGGAAATTATTTCACTAGATGAAGAGGTTAGTCAAATTTCTGTTAGACACTTGCTAGGTAGAGGTAATTATATTTATTCTGCAGAGGGTTGTAGTAAAAAAGGGACTGTCACCATAGGAAAAGTTCATCCAAGCATTACTGCTACAACTTTCTGTATCTCCTCCCCTCTCCCACTACATCGCTGCTCCTCCTCTCAGTTTTTTTTTCCCTGCCCTAGGCTTGCTGCCACTCAGTCCCTGGTCCCTTACCATGTGCTAACACTGATAATATCAACTTTCTAGCCAGTGCTGGGATTCCTGCTTCCTTGCCCAAAAGCTAGAATTCTAATACTACCTCCTGGTCCTCTGCCTTGGCTCTTGCACCCTCTTCACAATCTCTTCCTCATCATCTTGTTTACACAGGTCCAGCAAGGTCTCAAGTTAAGCCTGCATGCATCCACCCAACAGCAGCTTAAGCTACCTTTGCTGGCACAGACTTGAGGTACAGCAAAGCCAGCAAGTCAGAACTTAATACTTGGTGCCTCCTCCTAGGCAGAAACTGCAGGAGGTAAGAGGAGGTGGATGACCATTTTTCCTTCTATGGCTACAAAGTGCTGTGTGTGATATACGACATTTTTATTAAGTGTTTATAAACTCAACATGGCATTCCTACTTCTGTGGCATTCAATGTAATTTTCTCCCATTCTTTATAGAATTACATATCCATTATATTCTTGGAAAGGTATAGAACAATGGCAACACACAGCTTTTAAAACTTACCAGGTCCTATTATGGTTTTGTCATCTCGTACTTTTATGTCTTGATATTACTTTTTTTCTGAGCTCCCATTGTCATGTGATAAAAATTAAAAATAAAAAAATCAAGTCCTCCTGTCTGAAGTGAAAATTCACTTTGAAGGCTCAAAAGCTTTGAGACGGATTATAACAGATATTGTTTTATTATTGCAAAGATTCACTATTTTAAAGGCAAACACAGAGCTCTTGATAGGCAATACCTGAACAATTTTGGAGGGTTTAGGTTTGACAGAATTATAATTCCTCTTTATACACCGACTTAAGGGACTGGCACCCACAAAACTTCTAACAACCCCAGGAAAGCAAACTGTCTTGCAGAAGTGATAATCATGTCAATAGAATTATCATTTTTCCTGGTGCTTTTATCTTCCTGACAAGCTCATCAATCTCAACAATCTCATCTACAAAGCAGCACTAAAGCTTCTGTCAAATGCTTCCTTCATGCCTTCACCCCACTTGGCTGGAATTGGAATTGTCTCTACATGCTTGCGTGCAGGAAACTTTTAGTTCAAGGTCAAATCACATTACAAATAATAAGTACTAGTGACAAAATAGTTCTTTATGATCAAATATGATATTGACTTGTAAGTTTTATATGACTGACTGAACTTACAAAGCTAAATCATATCCTGGTCTTCATATGGAAAGTAATAAAGGATCATTGGTGCACTATCCCTTGTGCATGATCCCGTTCCATTCCATTGCTTCCTTATCACAGCAATATCTAGCAACCAAGATTAGTTAATTTTTCACTTAGAAACTGAATGTTTAGGAGGATACACATGACAAAATTATACTTCTCAGCAGGCATTTTTCATATACTGAGGCTGTAATCCTGATCTTTCAGGTAAACTGAACGTAGTATTTACTGACTTTTGAAAATTCTAGAGGATAAAGACATGATTGTCATGGTAAATTATGATGTCTTTAATCAAGGACTCATACGTTGTCTTCTGCTCCCAAAAGAATGTAAAAAAAATACAAACCTTATCTTTCAATGTAATGTAATGTGAAATGCAATGTTTCCTCCATTTAGAGGAACCAGTAGCTGGAAAATCAGTGCAGAACCACCTGATTCCTCACTACAATTTAGTTGGCAGCTGCATTCAGAGCTCCATGGGAGTAAGATTTGTTTGGGTTAGAGATACAAAGCAGATTCAGCAAATGGGTTCAAACACAGCATGAATCCACATGTCAGAACCCTCTTGGAGGGGAGAAACCAAAACAATAAACCTCACTCATTAACAGTGTAGTGTGACAAACAGCAGCAGTCCTCAGGTAAACAACATCTGCACAATGGAAAAGGAACCAGCCTATAACAACTGTTTAACTATGCATAAAACCACTTTGTTTAATCTTTCTTAACATTCCAACCATGCTGGAAGGAAGGGCTGTGAATAATGAACTGGCTTAGTGATCGGTGTGCAGCCTAAAACGAGACTGTGCTGAGAGATACAGGATGGTTTGGTTGTACACTGTCATGTGTCCCATTCAGTTTCAGCCAAGTTCTGGCCCAAGCTTGGGGTGATTTCATGAAGCAGAGACTTCAGGTTTTCATCATATACACCTTAATGTCACGGGGATGGCAGAGATTATGTCATAATAATACTGCACGACTGTGGAGAACTCGTGCCTTTTAAAAAAGTTAGGCACTCTTTCTCAAATAAAAACCAAACAAGTCATGTGTAATATAGCTGTTGAAAGAAAGGTTATTACTAATAAAAATAAAATTGCTAGGGCTGTGTGAGCAAACATGGGAACAAATAGACACCCATATGGAAAGTCAGCACTAGAGCTGAAAGCTTATGAAAACACCTGCATCTAAATTTTGACCTTAGACTTTTCTCCTTGTTATATTTCCACAGGCTTAGCCAAAATCTGCAAATAAACAATCCAATCAAACTGCAGGACTTCTCCAGGAATACACTGTGTCCATCTGTTTGTGAATCAGTCACAGGCAGAATGAAGTAAACAATAAATACATGAAGATACAAATAATAAGACTTCACTAGAAGAAAAATGTCATTGCTTCTCATGCCAGGACTGTGGTGTGTATCCTAAAACTGGCAGTATTTTTTACCTTTATTCTGGGAGAAGGAAAAAGGCAGCAGCTCTGCAGGCTTTCTGTGATCTCTTTACAGACACTTCATCATTTATTGTTTATTCCCTTTATATTTCTTCCATAGAGCAGAATGTATGCAAGTGCTCTTTATGCTATTATCATTTCCTCCTAGTTTGAACGTTTGCAATGAAAGTGGTCCCGTGGAGTTTAAAATTCTTAATTCTGTCTGAAAAGTTGTTAACTGATACTATTAAAAGAAACATTTATGAGGAGATACTGAAAGGGTTCTAGGGGATTTTTTAGGGTTAATATTAAAAGACTAAAGGAAGAAAATGCTCCAATTATGCCAAATGTTTCTATCATGTAGATGTATGTTTAGCTCGGCACCACTGAGGATGGTACAAGAAACTTTAAACTGAAGCAAAGGGTAAAACTTGTTTCTCCATTTGTTCACATTATTAATTTAACAGCAGCCAGGGTATCATTGCTGTTTTCTCTACATAGCCTCTTTTATCCAGCTGTTCAAACTATTCCCATAAAGCTCTTTTTCTGCAGTTCACCTACCTCCAGGATCCTCCTTTTTCCCTATGCACACTCAGACATTCTTCATTTTCCAATCAGTCCCAGCTATTCATGTTATTCAAAGACAGCTCAGAAGTATAGACAAACTGAAACATTTTACAGTGGATGAGGACAAACCAGCTAAAGTAGAAGGCAGCACAGTTCAATATTTTGATGGTACTGAGAATGGAAAGTGCTATTGGAAAGGGCTGGTGGAAACAACTTTTGTATGTATGAGTTTTTTGATGGGGGAAGGAAGTCTGGAGATGTAAGCAATGGTCAGGATTAAGGAAGTCAAAGGTCATTCTCATGCTTTCACAGAGATTTTGTGGGAGAGGACTGAGACATTTTCTTCTCTGAGATACTTTTAGTGGAGATATCTTCCTCTCCTCATTCCCTCAGTCCTTCAGTATCACCTATATAGACTTCTCTTTCCTGGCACTGCAGGGACTCCCCATTCCAAGACTAGTCTTCCTTGCAGGTCCCAAACCATCCTGCCCTCTTAAGTGTTCTCTTTCCTTGGTTTCTTCACTTCTTCCTCCTCCTATGCCTGTTAAGGATGGCTTCTTCTCTGATAAATCTCTGTTTTCCTGTTTCATACATCCAGCCACAACATTCAGACCAGGAGAAAATTTGTCACCTTTAAATGTGAGGTTGGGACACAACATTGAATGTGGCAGTTCCATCTCATTCTAAGTACTGTGGGTTTTTTCCAGCAATAGCTACTGTTCTGCATATCCTAAACCCACTCTCAGCTTTAGCAACAGACAGCTCTGAATACACAACATGAGGATTGACTGTTCAAATTAAGAAAATATGCTCTGGAAGAATCTAGCATAAATTACACACTTGGTTAATTCAAAATTGCATTCAAAGAGCAGTCAACAAATTTTTATTGTTACATAACTGAAGAGTGTCTTGAATGAGTCTCTAAAAAGTCTATTCTAAGCTTTGCTCCATGTCACATCATGTCTGCCTTGGAAAGAGAATAGCAAGTTTGCTTATTATACTTGCAAGTAATTTCTCCCAAGTGAGGAGTGGTTGCACGTATTTCAAAGAGCTAAAAAATTAGACAAATTGTGTATAATAAATTGCAGCTCAATAGATTTAGGTAGGAATGGTTGACTGCATGAATATGCTCATGTCCTATACATGAGGAAGGAAACAATAATATGAGCATATTAGGTGTGAAAGACTACTTAGATTTTTTTTTTCTTTATATCACAGAGGACTTAAAGTGAAGCAAAAGAAACATAGGAAAAAATTTTCCAATGGCAACTGTAGTTAAGAGCTGGAATATGTTCCATCACTAGAAATATTTAGCCATATTTTCCCCTTGTAGGCCAGAGGAGGAACAAGATAACTTCTCAACATCCCTTCCAGCCCTAATGTCCAGCATAATATGATCACATTATTAGCATAAAGCAGAGCTTGCTGTTACTTGTGAAATGCATCTCTATTTCATACAATAGTACCGCTCAGGAGCATCAGTTTTTAATTTGAATGATAGTGTTTCAATTTCACATTCTTATCAGAAAGAAAAAGTCAGAGATCAGACTGAGATCATGCAGAAAAAGTCAGATCTCAGACTGAGATCAGGCAATCTGGAGAAAATTTATCTTCCGCAATCCAGCATAATATCAATGGTTTTTATTTATCTGAATAACAATATAACATCCTTAATTCAAATCTCTCAATCCCTGTCAATAAATTCTTTTTGTTTATCATTAAGTAATTTATTCTGTTTAAAGGTAGCAGTTTCCATGAACAAATCTCAGGCAAGGTTTTCCAATCAGTGTGGCCCAGGGACCATTCCCAATGCAATTTGTGTGCAGGCCTGAGGATTGGAGGCAGAGATGTTTTTTTAGGCATGAGCCATTCCATGCCAGTGGATCACAGTACCCAGTAAATTAAACTTGTCTGTTAGTATTCCTTGTATAAATATCACCTCTGGCTTGGCATAGTCATTGACTTGGATTTCAGCTGATGTCTCTAAGTGCCAATATAAAAAATCAACACTGAACAAAATGAAATATGCAATGCCAACAAACAGTGAGATGTTGAGTTTCGCTACAACAGCAAGTACAATAATCAAGTATAATAATCTCCAAATAATGTGTCTCACCATTTCTCCTACTGCAGTTCAAAATAAAATCTTCACAGGCTTGTTTATTTTTAAAATCCCATAAATCCCACTCCTATGAAGAGCATCTATTCTCATGAAGAGACCATGAACAAACAAGCTCAAGCAAACTTCCTAGATCTGCCTTCAGATTGTAATGTTTTGGCCATCCATACATAATAGCTTTAAAGAACATAATTCAGCATCTTACTTAACAGCTATTTTTAGAAAGATACATCAACAAAGGTACCCACTGAGAATATAAACCATAGCTATGGGGGAATGCATTTCAATACCTAGGCTCATGAAATAAGTGTCCACCCTCAAGAGGTGGAAAAATATACCACAGTCTTTAGGAATACTACCCACAGCAGAAGCTACCCACAGAAGCGAGTGGAGCTGGGACTTATCCAAGGATCAGTTGCAATAAGCCAGAGCAATTGTCCACAACATGAGAGAGCATTCATGAAGAGCTTAGGCTGTGAAAGGTATCTTCCTCAGGGGAACAACCTACAGGTTGAAAGATGCATTCCATATAATGTTACTATTCTTCACTTCATAATACAAGAAAAAAGAAAGAGAAAAGATAAAATGAGAGGGCAACTTCATGATATTGAAAGGTAGTAAAGAGATATTTAATGGCATTGAAAGGTAATAAATTTAAAACTGGGGAATGGAAATGCTCTCTCATAGTGTATAATTGCCTAATAGGACTGGAGGTGCCAGAGTATCTCCCTCAAGCTATAAGCCTACCCAGATTCAAGAGGGAAGGCGATGTTCAAATAATCTTGGAGATTTTTGTTATTATGCTCAATTAAATAAAAAAAATATTATCAAACCACTTGCCTTTAGGTTTACATATATCTCTGTCTAGTCAGTACAAATTACCCTGTGTCTAGGTAATGCCTGGTTATTGTATTTTCTCCTGAAACATTCACTCCTGTCCTTCATCATAATGATGGAGCAAACAAAAGTTTCTCCAATCCAGAATGGAAAAGCTTAATTTCTTCAGTCAGGAAACATATTTATAAGTCCTGTCACTAGTGAAACAGTCAATACACACTATTAGGATGCAGAATTTTGTGACATAGGAAGAAAATCTTCTAAATATGCTGCATATTTGTACTTTGGGTATGTATTATCAATTATTCTGTTAGACACAACAGATACAAATTCTGGATTGCACCCTGATACATTTAATATCTTTCTGACTAAATAAACTGTCTACCTATAATCAACTTTGAAATAAGCAAGCATTCAAAATACATAGCAGTATACTGCACATGTCTAAGACATCCATCATGAGTTTTCTTGGCTGTAGACAAGACATGGAAATGCCAGTATCACATTAACCTTCCATAGTCTGCTTTGATTATCACTCTCAAGCATCTTGCAAACTTTCAGCCTAAAATGCTGCCTAATAGCTTTGGAGAAGGATAAAACATTTTTGTGATTCCTCTTCTCACAGTGTATGAAAAAATCCCTACTATCAACAGGAAGAAGACAAAGGATTACCTGTCACCACTGCCTAGAAGTGAAATATTTATTCCAAGGATTTTGTTTTGATGAAAATTTGTGGTTGAAGTGCTTGGAAAACAAAAGGTTTGCTGTCTTACACATGACAAAACAAAATGTTATGACTGGGTTCCATCTCAGTGAGACCCAAAGGTTACATTGGACTAGACGTGCATGGAGTGGGAGAGACAGCAGAAAAGGCAGAAGGGATGCCTCTTAAGCTGCAGGTCAAACCTTCATACACTAATGTACTGATGAGTGGAGTTTTCCACACCACTCAGGGAAATGTCTCCACAGGCACCCTGTATAATTAATGGAAAGAGGTTGACAGGAGTTTACCTTGGGAGGCTCTGCAGTTACACCTGAAACACACAACTACAGGATGCAGAATATCATGTGATGGGGGACTGGTCTTCTGATAAGGAAACAGGAAAATACTATAAACTCTCTTCTCATTCAATGAACACTGTCAGAACTTGAACTTAAAGGGCAAAGTCTTGCACATTAGATAGAAGTCTGTCAGACTTGTATCTCTTGTGGAAACCTGAAGTACTAATCAGCAAATCTAATGGTTAAACTTTGATTTCAGCTCCTTCACTGGCATCCTGACGCCCCTTGCCTTCTCATCCATTATGCACCCTTATAGGTATATAAGAGTGTAGAATAAGTTACCTTCTACCTTAAAACCCAGTCTCTTTGGTTACCTTTCTTGCAGAGTATCAATGCTGGCATGACACTCCTTGGTTTGTTCACAGGCTTTTTCACTAAGACAAATAGTTGAGTCATACTGAACTGAAGCCTAAAACAAGTTAGCATGTATGCAGTAAAGACAATGAGTGAAGTAAGATATTGGATGAATGCAGAAACAAAGTCACTGGACAATATAGTTGAAGCCACAAATGTGGGGATTTACTTTAGCACGAAGTATGGGTTTTTTGCTTTGCCAAGTCTTGCAACCAGTTTAGACACAAGAACTGCAGCAAGCTTGCATTTCCCACTTCCTAACATGAAATTTTGAAATGCTATTCGTGTTAGTCTGACTGTGCCTTAATAACACTGAAAGAGATCAGAGAAAATTTGGTTTGATTATCCTATCATGCCAAAACAGCTTTCAGTGAGACCTCAGCACATCCCAGTACCCTGTTAAGACATGTAAACTTTTGTAAACTTCAGATTATCTTGATAGAGGGTGAAATGGCATAGAATTAGAGAATGTTAAAGGGGAGTGCCTGCCGCAGCCAGTGGAAAAGCAGAGTTTTGGAGGAACCACAAACACTGTTCTACATTGTGTTTTTCACAGAATCACAGAATATTCAGAGCTGGGAGACATCCATGAGGATCATTGAGCACAACTCTTGGCCTTGCACAGGGCAACTCTAAGAGTCACACCATGTGCCTGAGAACATTGTCCAAATGTTTCTTGAAGTCTGTCAGGATTGGTGCTGTGACTGCTTCCCTGGGGAGAAGGGATGTATAATTATATAAATATTATATTTTTTAACTCTCCCTCCCCCACTCCTTTTTGCCTTCCACAGAATAGGACATAGGAAAAGACAGGTCAGAAAAGCCTGTTGTTTAAGAATATGTATCCTTTGGATAGAATGGAAAGAAGAATATGCAAACCCCCTCATTTATTTATGCCTTTGTAAGATCAGCTGTAAGATCAGTGTAAGATCACTGTCACATTTCTCACTTTTTATTTTAATTATAATATCCTTTACAACATAATTCGTCTCATTGAGATACAAGTCCAGACAATTTTGTATCAAGTGAGATCCTAAAGCTAAATATAATTTGTAAATATTTTGTAAATATTCAGAAATTGAAAAAAGCATTCAAACATAATGCACAGTATTTAAATAAAAACACCCTAACAACTACTTTTGCTATCATAAAATAAGCTCAGTTTGCATACGTGAGAATACCAAAGGGCAAAATCCATCAAAGGGGAATAATCCTCTGTTGTGCTATAAACACAAATCAAGGGAGTATAAAACCTATGTAATGTCACAGTTTTATATTAAAACATAAATGCTAGCACCAGGATAGATATTGCTTTCAAAATACAGATCTGTATTGCATTGCCCCTGGGTGAGCTCATTACATGCCAGGTCGACTCTGGTTTGGTTTACAATGGATTTCAGCAAGCAGCTTTCTAACTGTATGAGGGTGATGATGTGTACAGCTTGCTCTGGCATGAAATCTTTCAATAGTAGAAATTTCCTGGGTTGATAAAGACTGTAGCCCTCCCCAGGAAAATTTTGTTCTTGATCAGCCTGCATGGCTTCCACTGGTAGAAAAATTTTCACAAAGCCTGAAATTCTAGATGCTGTGACGTGAATTACAGTTTGGAACAGGAGGAAAGTGTATTGACCCAAACTGATTGAAGTTAGAGATCCAAACGGAAACTCCTCTTTAAAATTCGAATATAAGTCATAATTATACTTGTAACTGTATAGCACGTAGTAATGTAGACAAATAAGGAATGCTGAATATTCATATCTATTTCAATGATCTGGGTTATGAGGTATTAAAGCTGGCTTTCACCCTTTTTGGGGAAGATCAAAAATGCAGCAAGAACACTAAATTATTTACTAACTATCCAAACAATCTCACAATGTTCTTGTGCTACAACGATGAGGATGTCTTTAGACTCTGATCATCTACAATACTGAAAGACTGCTATGCAGCTGTCTTCTTGCAAAGAAAAGTGTCTAGTTGGAAATAACAATCCATATACATTACAAATAATCGGTCTTTCTTACATTTGTTATTGTTTCACGATTCTTCAGACCGAGGGAGAAGGACAAGAGGAAAAGGAAAGACAATTGGAGACAGAAAAAGAAGGATTAAGGGAAGAGAAGTCTGTATTTTGGTGATCAGTAGTTATTTCAGTTGTCAAGTTTCTGACAGGGGTGTAGGGTAGAGAATGGGGAGAGTCTGTTCTGGTAAAGGCCAAAGAAACTAACTCGGGTAACTGAAGAGATGGCACCTTGTTGCATGCACCTATGTGAGTCTGCCTTGTGTCTGAGGCTGAACACCTCCACCTTGAGTGAGTCCGGAGTTCTCCCTTTATAAGAGGGATCAGAAAATGGTGGGGAAAAAGGTTACAAGCGTGGACTTGAAGCAAGAGTTCTGCATCTTCACCAAGGTCTACCACAGCAGCCTTCAGCATGCCAGGAAAAGCTAACCATTCCTGACAGCAGCTGGGTGCTAACAGAGGCTGCAGCATGGGTGATGGTGACAAGTTACAGTGGATCTTCCCCTATAAATTTAATCCTCTGTAACCAACACTGCTGGAAAACTCTCCTTTATGGATTCTCGGGCAGCAGAGGCTGAAAACAGATAAGGAGCAAAAGCTGTTTAGGAGTTCTGAAAAGAAAAAGGCTGGGAAAACAAATGCCCAGCAGGTAGGAAAACAAATCTGTATTGATACTCAATAGCCATCCACCGAGAATGAATGCAGCGTTCTAGAATTAGCAAAATAATCAAACAATGTTGAAGGGTAGCAGAGGGGCATCCAAGTGTGTGTAATTTACTTCCTACCAGATCAATCCATTTAGTTGAAATTTAAGCAATCTCCCAGTCATCACAGTTCTGAAGTATTTCAGGGCTGTCAGGTATTTTTGGCTCTTATGTAACCAGCACATGCAATACAGTAATGCACTGTGATGATTTATCTTTGCTTTTAATGGCAAAATTCCTAAGTTTTCATAGGTTTCTGTTAGAACCAAGAATTTTTTTAAGGTAACACCACTGCTCTGTACATCTTTAAATGGGCAGTCTGTCACTGACAAATGCATACATTTTGAAGTCAGAAGGGAAAATCAAAAATTACTGTAAGAAAAAGCATACACTGTGCAGAGAAAGCCTGTTGCTACTCTCCAAATTAAATTGAATGGCATACACATTAACAACTGTAATTGCCTTCAAACACTGCTGTCCAGTGTTGCTTACCATCTCTAAGAGTTGTTCATATGTCTGAAAGTTTTTCTACCATTTGGCTTTCATTATGTGTTTCTCTGATAGACAAAAATAAAAGCCTGTTATTAGACGTTTATTCTACAAGGTAACTACTAGAAGACTAGGCATGTAAGCCTCGAACTGGCTTTTCAATGTACCAATCACTTTGAGTTTCCTCAGGTTTCTAAGTAACATGTCTTTCCTGGACATCAAATCATTCCTGAATGCTGTTCCAAAGCCCATCAAATTTCTGAAAAAACACAGAGGCTCTAACAAGCCAGTACTCCAGAGGCAGGTAAGTATTTTCTACAGAGTTAAATAATCTTTTCCAAGTTGTCCCTACTTGTGTGTCCAAAAATTACATTCATCTTCTGAAATACCACTTTGCTCTGGCAGACCATGGTCTCTACCTAATAGATTAACTAATTTTAAGAACCAGTACTTTACTAGAGAAAGAACACAATCTCATAAAAATTATATTCTTTCTTTATTCCAAAAAGTTCACATTTGTCTTCATTAAAATTAGAGAGGGCAGATCCACAGAATTTCCTTTTCTTATTGTTATTCCTCTATTATGTTTTTGCATTTTATAATTTTGTTCTTTTATATTATTTCAAATGGAAAATATCAGATGTCTGTGATAGAAATGCATAAATTGTAGCCCACCAAGTTAATAGTGCAATGATATCACATAATTATTTGTAGGATACTATTTATAGGCAATGTCTCAATATATCAAATTATTTAATTACCAGAAAACAAAACACTTATATTTTTACTAATAAATAAAAATTTAACTCTGTCATTTTCATTGAAAATAAACCCTTTTAACCTGTCCCATGGACTACCAACGATTTAACACTGGAAGTTAGGTAATGGCATGAGTTAACAGAAATTCTGTCATTCCTTAAGCCTTGTTGTTGTTTTTCTAAGATCATGGTATAAACTCAGGTGCAGTAGATGAATCTCAGAATTGCTGTACCTGCATGCTGCTTTAGCTGAAAATTTCAGAGAATGACAGTTACAAACACAGCACATAATTTACCCAGCTGTTTTGATGTCTACATCAGTGGAGCTTGAGAAGTTCATAGCACAGTAGAATATGTACAGAGGCTCTGATGGATTTACGTCAACTTCATACTGCATCCTTCACCTTAGACTTACTCATGGGCAAAGCTAGGAAATTGTCTTTGCATGGAAAAGTAAAATGTTCCTTGCACCGAAGAGCTAGATTCTACCTGCTGGCAATTTTATTGGGATATTAGAAAACTCAAACCACAGTGTTGGATAGGAGATAGTGTACCATTATGTATCTTTACTAAGAACTGTCTGAGAGCAAGCAGAAAATATGCCAGCTGAGACAATGCACCTGTTTTCAGGTTTATTACATTCAGCACTGGGAAAAACAAGAGAAATTTCATAATAAAACAAGCTCAGGCTTTATCTTTTAATGGGCTTTGCTGAAACTAGGAGCAGATACAACTCCCTAGTCTTTTCTTAGGGGCAGTGAAAGCTCAGCTTAGATGACAGTGAGGAGAATAAAGGGTTGTGGAAACCCATATTAAGATGACAAAGGCAAAGCCAATGGAAAATATTTAGTTAATTAATTATGGCACTATAAACTTGAAAAGAGCCTTACAGAGCTGCACTCTAATAAAGCTGATAAGTACGCTATACCTACTGTGCACTTAGAAAAGAACATTAAACACATTCTTAGAACAGAACAAGAATTTTCATGCATATTGTTAATTTTCTTTTAAAATACCCCTTTTCTTTTCACTTGAGCTAAAACCAGATCCTTTTATTTAAATGAAACATTGTTTAGTTTTGCTTTCATGACCTCAGCTTACTGCCCTGTACTTTCAAAGCTCAAACAGCTGAATTATCTAATGAATTAATCCATAAATATAATTGCATTTTTTTTCTTTTAACAAGTCATGGGTTCATAATTGCAATTCTGCTAAATATTTCTGTAAATCAAATATTAATTAGTCTTTTTAAAAATATTTTGATTTATAAAGCAAATTCTGAAACAAATTCTCATTTTCTAATAAGAACAAAACATCATCTCCATGAGTTGTGAATCCACATTTTTCAAGCGGACCTAGAATTCAAAGGTTTCAGGGAGTGCTTAGGTTAGAGAGAGAAAGAGGTAAGAAAATGGATTTTAAATTTCTGTGCTTTTATCAGTTCATCAGCTCAGCTCTAAAATGCAGCCAAACAGAAGCAAGCGGCTTTCCTCCACTTCATAGAGTAAGTTGTCATTATTTTCAAAATAACAGAAGTTATTTTGCAAAATATTCAAAAGAAGGTCACCTGTCACACAGTTAGAGATAAAATGTAAGGTTGCAAGGAAGGTTATCCACAGACCAAACAACAAAAGAGGAATCTACGGAAGGCTGGAACAAAAAAACATTACAGCATTGAGCAAGGACTAGCAAGGGATCAGAAGGGGAGCTAAGTGTCAAGCTGCCACTGAGCTGTGCAAAAGTAGAGGTGGCAGAAGGCAACCTTGCTCAGCTTGGTGGATCCCCAATACCCTACAGATCCTCCTACGGACCCCACATAGGCTTGGAACATCTTTCCTTTGTTAGGACTATGCTTGTACAGTACAATATCTTGGAGCTGGATTCAGGGAAATCTGGGTAAGGGCAAGTGAGAAGAGGAACATTATCACACCAAGGGAGAATGAAGCTGTTGTGCATCTGTGACATAAAAATCCAATGGGCCTCTTAATATAGGAGCCACTTGGCACACATGCTTGTTTTAAGCTTGAAAGAAACAAAAAAACAGCTAGCCTCACTATAGGAAACTTTGCACACATGCTTGTTTCTCCCTGCTTTGCCTGCCTCTCCATCAGCCTTTTGGTTTGGTTGTAAACATATAAACACAAAAGAAAATTGTGCAAAATTTAAACAAGAGCCATCCAGTGTATATCTAAAGTGCAGTGATCAGTTCTTCCAGTTTGAAACAAAGTTTCTCTGTTTGCAGTAATGTTCAATACTCAGATGCCTATTTATTTATGTAGGTGATGCAAGAGAGAACCTTATTTTATTTACATCTTTCCCGCTATTTTTAGTCTAATGATAGTTGGAATTAACTGGATTTACTGTTCTTTTAAATACTTGCACGTACAAAAATCTCCCACAGAAAAGCTTACAAAATTAAAGCCTGACAGTTCCATTGCCCTTAGCCTGTTAGTCACTGCATATAAAAAATAACTTGTCTTTGTCCACCTTTTCAAAAACAAAGAATCGAAAGGAACAGTGCATTTACATCAGCTCCCTCTTCTAAAGTATATTCTTACTGAGAAACTCCATATGGTGGAAAACAAAACAAGCACAATGAAAACCAGTGTTATGCAATATCTATTAAAAATCAGATGAGTCACCACACAGAAAGTTGTCAGGCCTGAAAGAAACTGAAAACCAGTTAGCCTTGCTATAGCAAACTCCTGAGATCTGAAGGAATGTTTGTTATTTTGGAAAGCTGTTCCCAATAATAGGCTTGGCATTTGGCATATCAACATTATAAAGACAGATCAAATTTGGCTTGAATAAGCTTTTGCAATATTTTTTGGCAATTTCATATTCATAACTCCATTTAAATGATGAAACAGTAAGAATATAAGGAGAAATGTGTATTTAGATATTAAATATAGTGATCAGTGGGAAAGGCAAGACGAACAGGATTACTGTCTTCAGAATCAGCGTTGTGTGGTATGCTAATTCTCACAGACCTAATTACTACTGAACTAAATGATCTTTTCTGTGGGAGTTACTATAAATGAGGAGTTGCTATAACTGAGTCTGTTTATACCAAAGCTAGGCCATGTATCTAAAATGGAAATGAAAACATTCATATCATTTTACAGAGTCAGTTTTGCTTTACAAGAAAGGCTCATCTCTTTCTGAAATCTGGAGTGGTTCATCTCTGGTTTAACCTTAAGGAGCCCCTAAGGTGGAAACCTTAAGTACCTCCTTTAAGAGGTGCAAAGAATTGTTGATCTTTTGCTTCTCACAAGGCCAGAGGAGGGAAAAGAGGTAGGGCAGGGAAAAGAAAGAGGGCAAACTAACTCTTTGTGATGAGAAGCACAGGGATAAACTGCAGGGTGAAGGAAGGTACCATCTCCAGCCTTCCCTACTCAACTAAAGAAATTATTTCAGATACAGAATATTGAGTTTCTGAGAACTGTGCAAATAGTAAGAAATAGTTCATAGGGTATAAATTGCATACAGCACTTACTTTTTTTGGGTTTCTGTTAATTTCCTTGGACTTTGTAAGAAGGCAGAAAAAATACACACGCATTTGACTTAGAGCTTATTTACACAGGAAAATAAATAGCTCTGAGTATCCACATGAAATGCTGTTCTGGAAAAGGTACTGTGGTTCCTGTCAGTTTCCTCAGGCAAATAAAATCCTTTGACTGTCAATACTGATTTTGAACAGCAGCCAGTGAGAGTGCTATCAGAGCAACACAGTTAAATGACAAATTTAACTCCCCCTGAGATGTAAAATTAAAATGTCAAATGCATGTCAAAACAGTGTGCATGTACCTGTACAGCTGCATTTTGCTGCATCAGGAAGAGGACTATAACCACGGCAGCAACGGTCAGAAGGACGGAAGGAGTTCATTCATGATATTCAGGATCCAGCACTCTTTCTCAAATCTTGATCAATCTTGGACGTACAATGCCAAATAAAAGGTCACCATGCCCTGTTATCTTTTCAACAAGATAGCAAAATTGAGCCTGAAATGATAAAATATCTCCTTTAAAACACACTAACTATAACTGATGGTCACCAAAGACTTTGTCAGACCCTAAATTTTAGGATTTTCATTTCTTCTGCCAGTCATCATTACCCTTTGTCACCTTATTTGTTCTAGCCAATTTTATTCATCGATGCTGTTTGCAAAGGTTATAAAACATTATGTGATTCTTGGTGAGCTTGAGTCAACCTCATACATAAGTAAGTAGAGACTGACAGATTGTCAGAAATGCAAGTTACTCTGTCCTTTAGAAGCTGTTAGATGTGGATTGGAGGAGAAAGCTGCCAGAAGACTTAAAAAATAATTTAAGTATGGACTTTTACCCCCTGAAATGCATAAAAGCATGCTTAATGCTTCAATTTCTATTTAAAAATGAATGTAAGTCATGTGATAAAAAGTAAAAGTTAATTCAAAAGAGTATAATCTCTTCAGTTCATTGGATATCTTCTCAAGATGAGATCAGATCAGAACTTCTGTGAAGGACTTACCATTATTTTAACATCTCTGTTACAGCACTCGCTAGACACCTGATATATCTACAGAAGACCCATTATAAGTCTGAAAACTGCTGAAATGACTCAGTTTTCAAAATATCTGTAGATATCTGAACCTCAGCCAAGGAGCATTTCTCAGTTGAAGCTTGCCAAATTTTCAAGCAGACCAAGAACTGATTTCAACTGAGCACTGAACCAAATGTCTTTGCACTCGTACCTCAGAGTTTCAAAGCAAAGTCATTAAAATGCTTATAAAGCTGAGCAATGTAGAACTGCAACTCTCCATCCCTTGGAGTGCCTTTGGGCAGCAGTAGGAGACTCCACAACCCCTCACCTCCTGCAGAGAGTGAATCTGTTGCTCCATTTGTGAGTGGAACCTGAGCACTCAAGGCAAAGCACCAGGAAGCACAAATTTCTCTTTCATATAAAGTGAGATAAAGCATCTATATTAATTCCCCAGTCAAATCACACAACTGAGTCTTTCAGGGTTGCATTGTTAGATTCATAGAGATAATTCTGTTATGATGAGATTGATGGATCACTTATTCCAAGTAACTTTATTATGAGGTACTGATTAATCAATCTTAGAAACAGACGGTAGAAAGAACTGCTGAGCATATGTATTGGGATATCTTAATCTGTTATGAATAAATATTTAGACCCAGAAGTTGTCAAAAGGGAAATAAGGAGGGAATATATGAACATGCACCTTGTGAGAAATAGGTCAAAGGCCAAATTATTTCTTAATTAAGTTTAACTCAGATAACACATGGGCAAGTGATTCATTCAGTCAAAAGAAGAGCCATTTACACTATACCAAAGATGGGCTGCATCAAAAGGAGTGTGGCCAGCAGGTCTAAAGAGGTGATTCTCTCCCTCTACTCTGCTCTCGTGAAACTCCCCCTGCAATACTGCATGCAGTTCTGGTGTCCTCAACATAAGGACATGGAACTGTAGAAGCAAGTCCAGAGGAGGACCACGAAGTTGATAGGAGGACTGGAGCATCTCGCCGAAGAAGATAGGCTGAGGAAGTTGGAGCTGTTCAGCCTGGAGAAGAGAAAGTTGAATGGAGACCTCATAGCAACTTTTCAGTATCTGAAGGGGCCTACAAGGGAGCCAGAGAGGGACTCTTTGTTAGGAACTGCAGTGATAGGACAAGGGGTAATGGATTCAAACTGAGCGAGGGGAAGTTTAGGTTAGATATTAGAAAAAGGTGTTTTACTGTAAGAGTGGTGAGACGCTGGCACAGGTTGCTAGGGATGTGGTGGCTGCCCCAGTCCAGGCACTGTTCAAAGCCAGGTTGGATGAGGCCTTGAGCAACCTGATCTAGTGAGGAGGTGTCCCTGCCCAGTGCAGGGGGTTGGGATTAAATGATCTGTAAGGTCCATTCCACCCCTTAAATTCTATGATTCGATGATTCCATTATAATTTTTCCGTAAACCTTGCAGACAACAACTTCAATTTAACTCACCTGAGTGAAATGCAGTACCAAAACAAGAGTCACAACTGGAGTCCACCAAGTTCTAACTAGTGAAGGGGGATTAAACTGATTGCCTTGTTTTGAGATGTATCCCAAAGGTCTACACAGACCACAGCCCTGTCTCTGAGAGGGTAGTAGCTAAGGCACAATGCCTAAAGAGCATCAGAGGAGAATAAGCACAGTATGATATGCTCTGGAATTATTCTTCCAGTTTCATGAAGCTGTAGCTTCAAACAGATTACTCATCCATTCATTTGCTCACATACTTAATTTGACTTGCTATTTAATTTAAAACTCCATTGAGGGGATACTGGTTTCTTCTTTCAGGATGAAACACAGGACTGACAACCAATTAAGGAGGTTGAAGTTATTTACCTGCAAGCCAAAAAGAAAGTGGAAAACAGCACTCGTTGAAATAAGACTTGGTTTCTTTGCCTCTTAAGGTCTTATTTTCATCTCTGGGCTTTTTTTCTCATCTTTCTGTAACCCTGAGGGGCCAGAAACATCTCCAGCATTGTCCAAAGTTCAAAAAGGAGCCAAATTACCTCAAACCTGATTGGTCATCAGTCAACAAGTACAATTTATTCATCTTGATTACAGCAGTTGTTTACTGCAAGGCTACAAAGATGTGTTTAAGTATTTAAGCCTGTTTAATTCTACAGAAGACTGAGGGAAGATGTGCTAACAATCAAAAAATGTGTAAAGAGGTACTCCAGAGAAATAATTTATATTTTGCCTCTATGTAGTAGTATAGGAATAGAAACACTGACTTTAATTTGCAGCATTTCCCAGTGGCAGTGAAATCTCTGGAGTGCGATGACTTTGGAAGCTGAGGAGCCCACATCACTCAGCATCTTTAAGAACATATTAAATGGACATTTTTCATAAGTAACCCAGGTATAGCCAGCTGATCCTGAGTTAGGACATGGGTTTTGACCAGCTGACTTTTTGCAATATGGTGATTTCTGTGATTCAGTGGTCATCAGTCATGTTAGTCACAGACCTAAGTTTTGGTTTAGTTTAACACCTTTCTGAAATATGATGTTAAAAGTTGCTCATGCGTGTTATCACAAGGAAGACAGAATATTTCCTCTGTCTCATCCATCTACAGCTCCAGACTCTGCTTCTTGGATATGTAAATTGTCCCTGTTCTATATATAAATGTGAGAAGACAAATCAAGCTATAGCCCAAAACAAATAGCAGACTTTTTTACTGCCTGAGGCACATGTTTCTGTCCTTTTCTCTTATGTACTGAATGCTGGGTCTCCAGAACAGGCCATACATTTTCCACCATGGGGTTCCTTTTCTCTCATCCATTTAAAATGTTTTCAGTAGCATGAATTATTTATTAATTATTCACTGAAGGAAGATCCATTTACATTGCATTTACAAATGTGACCAGCAAAATGTAGATAAACCATATTGCTTAAATATTTATTTCTTTAGATTATAACTTATATTGCCAGTGCCCAGTCAGGTATACAAATAAAAACAAGCTATAATAATAATCATCACTCTTAAACCATTGGTGAAGGAATTCCTCTCTAATGATGCATAAGTTGAATGTGCTGATGGTCTTAAAAGCCTGCAGTCACTTCTGCCTTGCTCATGTGCTCTGTTCTGCATCTGGACAGAGGCCAGCTATAAATATCTTGGCTCACACATGAGACAACTTCCAGTCTCCATTTCTGTAGCGCCATTATTTGTGATTTATGAGTATTTGGGCAATTACTATCATTCCATAAAACTACAAGTCTGAAAAGATGAAGAAATCAGTATAACAATGAAATATGATCCTGAAATTGCAAAATTAATGACTTCCTGTTTCCTACTGATTAGGCTGCAGATTGAAGAGTGTCAGTCTTCTGTTGAAAAACAGGCAGCATTTCTCCATACAATTCAGACACTGCAATTGTTTTGATTAAGACTACCCAAGTGCTAAAAACATTGCTTAACTTAATAAAAAAAATGCAAATAACATCAAACATTGAATAGAAAATCAAGTTAGTTCATTAATTGCTGATGAACAGAAGAATGGACTGAAGAATCAATGGCTGTTATTCACAGTGAGTTCCAATGCTTGTAATGTGCAACTTGAGTTAAATTATCAAGGCTGGTGGTACCAAAAATAAAAATAAAAAAAGATGTTGTGATGCTGCAGCAATGTTTCAGATGCTCAGCAATTTGTATATCCAATCACTATACACAATATTCACCTTACTGGTTTCTTTGAAATGCACAACTTCTGTCATCTATACCCTGAATGTAGTAAATGACCACTGAAAAAGGAATACTGAGACACACTATTGACATTAGAAGGTTAATTTTTGGTAGCCCATTCATTGCTTTGATTTGCCTATGGAAGCAGAACAATTTTTGCAGTTCAGCAGTACAAAGGCAGTAATTCCATACTAGAAGTTGTCAAAGAGAAAAAAAATCAAAAGCAAAACTGAAAATCATTATTATTGTGCATAGGGTTATATGCCACAAAAACTGCTTTCTTCTCATTGGAGACGGAGACAGTGCAATGAGACAGAATCATGTTCACTGGCATGGTGTCTGGGGTCTCTCTGCACTGACCCTTGTTCATCCTATCTGTGAGCAGATATATGGCTGTGGACCCAAAGGCTGCACAGAGTGGTTTCCCTAAGTACCTCTTCCTGAGCATCAAAGTCAGCTTTATTTATAACTGCTACACTGTACAATACTGATAATTTGCCCGGGTCTAGGATGGGAAGAGGGTAAGTCTGGTGACACCACATCACAAATTCTTTGTTTCTGTGCATTCATGAAAGCAATCAGTTTGACATTATGTCTCCTTGTGCAATTTGAGTCAAACATATAGTAATGTCAGTGGTATCTCTGTGTAAACATGTGTTTTAACACAAGAATAGGATGTTATTCAAATGCCAGTTTTGCCTGAACTTATATAAATAAAAATCCTACCAAAATATGTAGATGAGAAATATCAGGTCACATTTTTGGGTTGGTCAGGAATTTACAAATATGTTGTCTAAGTACTTTTGTAATTTCCTGGGTAGTTGTACTTTAAATACAGATGTGCAAATCAGAATGAAATCAGTGGAAACTTCAGCCCATCATGCACTACATAAACCAACCTTTTAATAGCTAAACTCTATTAACTGCAAAAATACTTCTTTATTAATTAAATACTATCAGCATGCCACTAATGTCTACTACATAACAGAGCTAGTCACATGGCCTAGAAGGCATGTGGCCTTGACTAGAATAATACATTGGCAATCTCACCAGCTGATTGTACAACTGTAATGTCATATATATTTGCAGTCAAGTAGAGGAAAAAACTATGAACAAAGGAGTGCGTGTTTCTGCTTCCAAAACATAGCTGAATTGCAAGTTTAAACTCATTGTGTACAAATACTGTAACCAAAGCTAAATAATGTCCTCTTCCACCTAAAGTTGTGCTGGTTTCAATCCATACCTCAGAGAGGTATTTTAATTTCAAATTAATTTTCAACATTGCTAAGATGAAGATATCTGGATGACAACTGTTTTCTACAGTTTAAAACTTCAGTATTCTCATCACAGGGACCTAAAATTTATTTTTTGAACAATGATACATTTCACTATAAAAATAACAATTGCCAGAAATAATATATTTTAACTAAGTGTCTTGAAATAGTGGCTTCCTATATAGAAACTAAATGTTAGTTTTAGCAAGTATAATCATTATATTCCAGTCTTCTAGAGAGTAACTAGAGCACTATCTGTCTTATATAATGGAATATTTCTGACAGCTCCAGCAGAGATAATGGTAGTACCAGTCAGATAACATCAGAGTCATTTATCCAACATTATTTCATTCATCTTCCACTCCATCACTACAAATAGAGTGAGAAAATGTCTATGCTATATAAAGATTTCTAAAACAAGAAAAGTTGCTTACTGTATCTCCATTATTTGTGTAAAAATAAATCTCCTTGATTTATTGTTTCAGCAATTTAACATGAGTGACACGTCAGACTCTTTAAGTTCCTTTTAAAATTTGGCATCTCTTCCAGGCTACAGAGGGAAAAATGCCTGGGGACTCTTAATGTTCCAAGTCTTTTTATTAACTAAAATCATGATTTAATATACCTTGATTGAAAGGCAAAAGTCCAGTTGAAGAGATCAAAAGATCATCTTAATGTAGAAAACAAATCTATATCACTGAATTGCATTATCAGCAAATGTGTTTCACAACTAAATTTGGGTGAGGTTTTCCTTGTTTGTTTGGTGGGTTTTGGTGGTTGGTTTGTTTGTTTTTAAATGAAGCACTTTGTAAGGCTTATACAGAAGATAGGACTGTACAGTATGGCAGCACCATCATGTTTTGCAGTGCCAAGTTGCAAGATTAGAGCTATAGAAGTGTTCCAGTATGATTTAAAAGAAATGCATTGCCATGGGTGTACAACCCTTTAAATCCATAACACTGAATATGTTCACACTACATTTACACTATGATTGAATTCCTTTTCCAGACAGGACTCTCCACATTTCTGTTCTTAGGAGAAGAGACATAAGAAAATGAAACATTTATGTTGCTACAGATAGTTTTTTTCTATCTAGAACCACAGGAGAGATTTCACATAGTTTGGTTTCTCACCTTCAAGATGCTCAAGTTAATTACTAGCTTGCTATAGATAGTTTTCTCATGAGCATATAAAGAACGTGCTACCAAGAAGTGTAATGACAGCTCTGCAACAACAATATTTAGGGCTGAATTTGTGCACTGAATTATGATTAAAGTTGCTACTACTAGCTTTCATGACACTTAACAAGCATCTACACTCTATGAATGCGTATCAGTGCACCCAAGCTACATAATGGGATGCAGACAACAAGGTAGATGCATGCTTCAAGCAAAAGCACTGAGGTTTCTAAAGACAGGAGGAGCAACACATAACACACAACTTTTCCTGCTTTGTCACAATGATTCCCTAGTGTTTACAAACTAGAGACTTGTTTTTATTTGGTATTTTAATGTCTTCCACAATTCAGAAGCCAAAACATGTCCCTTTCTTTACAGCACTGAATCTTCAATTTCAAAAACAGTTACAGAATGTTTAAGTACTTTGAGACAGTTCTGACTTTCTAAAGCATCAGTTGAGCAGGAACTCTGTAAGAGTTACAAAAGAAACAAGCTCATGACATATTCTCTGCTAATCTCTTGGAGTCTCACCACTTTAGGTCTAGGTGAAATAGATATGGCTGTAGAGGTTTATTCATTCTCATCAATACATTATTTGAAACAGAACCAATGGGTAAGACACTGATCAGTCTCTGTTTTTTCAGATTAAAATCGAGGGTGTTCTGATTTTGGGTTTGGTGGGGTTTTATTGGGTTTTTGGTTTATTGAGCCCATTCACTGAAGTATGTATCATGAAAGCATTTTACAAATACAGATGAATTTCTACACTCTTAGTATCTAAGTAAGTGATTATTTTACAGTTGACAGAAGTGATCGAAAGATTAAAACTCTGAGCCAATAGCAATCCAAATTCAGAAGCTATAAATTCAAATCAGTTAGTGACTTGGAGCCTGTGCAATTCTTCCAAAAAGCATGCAGTCTTTCAGTGATGGTATGTGGATGAGAGCAGAAAAATTTTGTCCAGATAAAGCATTACTCATTCATGGGCATGTCATATGGTTGTCAACAAATTAGTGCCACAAGTAACCACAAAAAAAGAAAGCAAACTCATATATGGGTTACGTCCTATCAAGAAAAGATGCAT
Source organism: Acanthisitta chloris (assembly GCF_000695815.1). Taxonomy (NCBI): domain Eukaryota; kingdom Metazoa; phylum Chordata; class Aves; order Passeriformes; family Acanthisittidae; genus Acanthisitta; species Acanthisitta chloris. Next base: position 170,115 of record NW_008686394.1, read on the forward strand.
CACCTTGATTTAAGATATTAAAACTCCTATATGGGAAAAAGGTTCATTTTCAAAATTATCATGACAACAAGTGGCAGGATAAAACAGATTTTTAAGCTTACTCATAAAATAAACATACATTCAGAAAGATTCATGCTAAGAAATCCAAAGGGTTCTTTATTATAAAATAGCACAAAATAGTTCATTGCTGCGGGACACAATCTTCACAATGCAACTATCCCAGAAGCAGCGATAACTTTAATTAGACCAAGGGTGTTCAAAACTAATTAATTGTGAAACCCAGAGAAACTTGAAAGTATGTGCCGAGTGCTGCCAAACTCCAAACACAGAGTTGCAGACTACATAAAATATGTGCAAATTATGGTTTACCAGTGCAAGACCTACTGAATGTTAGAACTGCAAAGCACAATGGCTCCCAGGAGTCAGGATATAGGTAAACCCTAAGGATATAAAGTTCATCATTACTACTGATACAATGTTTTTTAAGACTTAATTGCAATAAAGAGTTGTTTTCAGAGTAGTAAACATTAGCTATTTAATTAATTTGTCTCTTTCCAATTACTTACCTAAATGCACTGTGGTTTATTCTGTGATTAAAAATCACTAGCAAGTATTCAACAAAAGTAAACGATTAAAATTCAATTTGACATGAGGATTACTCTTTCTCGGTGCAAGGCTTAGAACCTGCATCACATCATCAACTTTTTCCTACATTTTACCTGTGAAGAGATGTTTGCTTCCACTTCTGCACCTGAGTTGGCTGATACAACTCCTTCACCAGGCAGATGTAAGATGACACCTGTATTTTATTTATCCCTGAGCCCTTGAAGTTTATCCCTGTCAGTGTTGGACTTGGTGCCTGTATTTACTTCATTGCTTACCCCACGTTGGTGGGAACCCTCACAGTGCAATGC
>NW_008686394.1:171050-175474 GCF_000695815.1 Acanthisitta chloris
CTGGGTCTGTGTCAGTACTGGCCTTTTTTGCCAGAAGCCTGCATGCATTTTCATGCAATAATAAAGGTTTCTTAAAAAACAACACTTCTTACTTATTTTTTTAAAGAACAAAGTATTAGAGGAAAAGAAGGTAAACAGTTTATGCACATACTTCCATATTTGAAGGTGACCTAAGTAGATCTACTTCTGTTACATCAGGCAGTTTCTCTGCACCTGTTTGATAAATCACAAGTAAGGTATCTTTATGTAGAAAAAGCCTTTTTATGTCTTACCAGAGGTTTTGTTTTTTGTTGTGATCTGGTTTTACCTTTATTCTTCCCTGTATCTTGGCTTTGAGTCTTTTTTGGACAAAAAATAATCCTGCAAGCTGCAAAAATCACCACAACTCAAAAGCTCTGTCATTATGAAATAATTCTTACCTGTTTGCTGGTTCATTTTTAAACTGTGTTTGCTCTTGTTGTCAGTTTTGCTGGACAACGATTTTCTGAGCTCAGTCATAGTGTACGTATATGAACTTCCTGATGATCAGGCCAGTTTTCTCTACACAAATTTGCTCTGCCATACTTCCAGATGCATTACAGGTATTTTAGTCAGTACAGGGTTTTTTTCTGTATATGCTTAGAGATATATTTCTGTCATATTCAGCACAGAGGTCCAAACTTTTGCATAAAACCACAGAAAGTCATTTACAAAACCCCTCAAAAAACTTTACAAGGGCCAGATATCATTCAGTCAGATCACAAAATGCTGATAGATACTTTTCCAAGACAAAATTGCTATCTGCAGTAACCTTGCTCTTTGCAATAAGACCACAATTGGTGCTATACCTGTAAGTGAAAGAAAAACGTCGCCTAATGCTTAAAAAACTGTACTACCAAAAGTAAGGTCATCAGTCCGTGCTAGATTAATGACTCTTCCTGTTTCAACAGTCAAAGCCCTTAACAATTCCTTTCTTTCCACATGCTCTGGCTCATTAGCAGGTAAATGCAATAGATTTCTCTTGTTTCTTTCACACTCCTAAATAGCAAGATTTGACAATGTGGTAACAAAAATTTCTATTCAGCATTGTTCCAGGGATCGAGGATTCCAAGATAACAGGACACACACACACACTCGGGGAGTGAATTCAAAATTATTTATTCTGCTTGCATACGCTCATACTATTGCAAAATGGGTACAAAGTCTACTACATTAATAAAGGAAAAGTTGTGTCCCTAACAATCACGAGTACATACAGACCCCAAGACTGATGAGTGTTCCAGCACAGAGTCCCATTCTGGAGGGGGCAGCAGGTGCAGAAGCTTAGCAGGTGTCCCCTTGGAGTCAACATGATCCTCAAGTTCTGGTGGGCCTACCCCAGAATGGGACTCTGTGCTGGACCACTCATCACTCTTGGGGTCGGTATGTACTCGTGGTTGTTAGGGACATAACTTTTCCTTTATTAATGTAGTAGATTTTGTACCCATTTTGCCATAGTATGTGTGTATCCAGGCAGAATAAATCATTTTGAATTTACTACCTGAGAGTGTGTGTGTATCCCGTTACCTCAGAATCCTCTGTCCCTGGAACAAGCATACAGACTGAAAGAAGAAATTAAGGAAACCTCATCTGGGGCATTTTGAAAGGAATAAAATATAGTAGAGAAGTTTGATTGTTAAATCCCTGCAGAACTCAACATGTGGAATTCTGAGCACAATTAAACTATCAAAAACTTAGAAACACTGACAACATTAAAACAGCCACATGAAAATCTGCTGTTTCACAAATTTCCTTAACCATGGGGACATAGGCTGCTGTGAGGTGCACTCACTGTCTAGACCTCATAGCTTTGAGACCTTGCAGGCAAGAAACAGACACAACCATGACTCTGGAGTTTGATTAGAGCACTAAACTCTTTGGAAGAAGCATTTATTAATCCCAAAGAATTACTTACATCTGATAGCCAACATCTATCTCACATAAATGAAATGCAATGGACCTCATCCTAACAACAGAGTTATACAGCTGTGCTTTCTTTTCTTCCTTTCCAATGTCTGCTTAAGTCTTTTATGTGCATTGAGAGTGCTCAAGCTACCAGGAAAAGAATGCTACATGCAACCCAGACTTGGAGACCTAAGCTGTTGCATTTTAAAGTGATATGACGTGGGATCACATCTTGTCTGCAGTTCATCTATTTCTTAAACATTGGGGTTGCAAATAGGGAACCTGTCTTTATTAAAACTCATTCTGATTCTCTCAATAAATGCAATTAAATTGTAATTTGTCTAGTTTATTTTAAAACACTTTCCTGTTATAACTCTTATAACTTAATCTGCAACTGGGGCATGAATTTGACAGCTAACAAAGAAATAAATAATTAGAACTCCAGCAAGCCACTACACTTTCACTCTTCTGCTGCTTAAAAACTTCAGAAGTGTGTTAGAATTAACAGTTAATGACAGATAAGTATAGTCTCATTGGTGTTTTTCTCTTATTGAATCACAGAATCATAAAATATCCAGGCTGCAAAGGGACCTCAAAGATCATCTGGTACAACCTTTCTTGGCAACAGCACAATCCAGACAAGATGGCCCAGCACCCTGCCCAGCTGAATCTTATAAACATCTAACGCTGGGGAATACATGCCTTCCCTGGGGATATTATTCCAATGGATTATTGTTCCCATTGTGAAAAATTTTTCTCTTGTGTCTAACCAGAATCTCCCAAGGGCATAACTTGTACTCATTGCCTCTCATATTTTCCATGCGACTCCTTGTAAAAAGGGTGTCTCCATCTTTTTTGTAGCTACCCTTTAAATACCAGAACAGGGTGATAAGGTCTCCCCTGAGCCTTCTTTTCTCAAGGCTGAACAAACACTGTTCTCTCAGCCTTTCCTCACATGACAGGCTTCCCAGTCCTGTGGTCATCTTTGTGGCCCTTCTCTGGGCCCTCTCCAGCCTGTTCACAACTTCTTTGTATAGCAGAGATCAAAACTGTACACAGTATTCCAGATGTGGCGTGAGAAGCTCTGAGTAGGATAGGAGAATGACTTCTTTATCTCTGCTGGTGATGCCTTTATTGTTGCAGCTCAGCATCCTGTTGGCTTTCTTCGCTGCAGCAACACCGTGTTCACTCATATTGAATTTACAGTTCACCAGGACCTCCAGGACCCTTCCCACAGAGCTGCTCCTCAGCTGGGTAGATCCCAGCCTGTGTTGCACACCTGGATTATGTATTCCCAGGGGCAAGACCTTACAATTGTCCTCACTGAACTTCATAAGGTTCTTTTTCACCCAATCTTCCAGCCTATCTAGGTCTTCCTGTGGAGTAGCTTTCCCTTCTGAAATGTCTACTTCTGCATTCAGTTTGATATCGCTGGCAAACTTCATCAGGGTACACTTGATCCCATCATCCAGATCGTTTATGAAGATATTAAACAGAATTAGGCCCAATATCGATCCCTGGGGGACCACACTTGTGACAGGTTCCCCATTCCAAAAGTACGTGTTTACCACTCCCCTCTGGGTGCTGTTTGTCAGCCAGTTCCCCACCCACTGCACAGACCCCTTGTCCATACCGTCATGCACCAGTTACTCCAGAAGGATGCTGTTGGGAATTATATCAAAAGCCCTGGAGAAATCCAAGTAGACAATGTCCACTGCCCACTCCACATCACCCAAGAACATTACTTTGTCACAGAAGATGATCAGGTTTGTCAAGTACAATTTGCCCTTGGTGAATCTGTGCTGGCTTTTCCCTGTCATGTGTTTTATCTGACTTATGATGAGACAAAATAGCAGTACAAAACCCAAAGGGGATAATAGAACTGTAGGCATTTCACTAGGAATCTTAGAAATCCTCTATCATTTCTGGTTTAAACTACCAAAACCAACATGCTTTATCAGAAAATTAAGAAGGTCAAATCCTTTCCTGATGTGCTTCTTTCCTACTGTACCCCTATAAAAAATGCAAACTGATAGTGTTTGCCATTTTGCAAAACTAACAATTAATATAAAACTATTTAGGAGTTAACATTTGAGAAATTAATCTTATATGCTTCAAGCAATGCAATGACATGTGGTTTAAACAAAATTATTTACTTATTGCTTTCAGGTAATCAGGTAAGTTCTTTCTGTGTTTTTCCCTTGTTTAGTAAAGCCGTCACTCTGAAAACAATTTTAAATAATTAATAAATCCAACTGAATTCATGGGCTGTTCATAGATGAATACAAGACACAGCAAAATAAATTTAATTTATTAATATCCTTATATGAATTATTCATTCTGGTTTAGCAAAATCTTTCTGGAATCAAGGAAAAACAATGTTCTTTCCATGTCTTAATTCAGATATGCATTATTGTAACAACCAAACTTTGCCCTCGGGACATAGTCTAAACCAGGCAGATTTAAAAAAAATAAACTAAAACTGGTATCAAACTGGCATT
>NW_008686394.1:175507-189765 GCF_000695815.1 Acanthisitta chloris
ATGTGGTTTCTAATCACATTGTATTTGTAGAATTTCTAAAAAGCATCAAAAAAATAGGTTAATTTATACAATCAGGCTGCAGCAGAAAAAGAGGCAATGCCAGAGCAGAAGCAGATAAAAATATTATGAATAGCATATTCATATGGCTGCTAATAAAAACCCTGTCTGAAAATATACCATTATATGGTATATATACTCAAGGCTTGAACTGTGTTAGACTTTGATTTGAACTATCTATTTTCAGCTGAACAAACATATTATTGTAAAGGCAGCCTGGTTTCCAAGTTACACTGCTGCTCAGTCTCAAAGGCAACTTTGAAGAAATGGATTGCAATACAGAATTTAAATGCAGAGCATGACCTAGCTCCCTGCCTGAAATGAACACAGGAATATAGTCCCAATCTGTGTATTATCATTCTGCAACTAAGGGCAAAGGAAAGCAGGCTTTGCAGGGGCTTGCAATGAGTATTTGAGGATTCAATAGAGAAAAAAAAAAAGGATAAAAACCATTTGTTCCAGGGTTTGATGTGTCCTGGTCTCAATACACTGCAGGTTTTAAGTAGTGGCCAGAGGTGCTGGGAAACAAGAGGACACAGCCTTTTTCCAGAATGATTCAAGGTGTTAGTTACAACACATGAGAAATTTTCATTTACAGCTTCATATTAACTGTGCATAAAACATAAAGTAAGCAGAAATGGCTATGGAAAAGGTGAAAATATTTGGTGGATGTTCATAGGTTATTAGTACTGAGAGAGTTACTAAGAGAAGCTGAGATGAAAATGGTACAGGTTGCAGTAACTCAGCAGTAGCCATGAAGCTCCAAGCCCAGCTCTTGTGAAAGAGGCAGTTGATCTAAAACCAAACATCTTATTTAGCAGTCAGACAAGCACTGTGAGCATCAGGAGAGTCACTGTGGTAAGGCAGACTTAAGACATTTAGATCAAGATTCTCCACTTGTGTGATTCAATTGGAAGAGTTGATGCAACTACAGGGATCTGCATGAGCTTAGGAATTGCCTTCTGAGGTCACTCCTTGTTGCATCTTTCCCAATTTACAGGTAACTGTGGGGAAAACCCTACAATTCACAAATTTAAGCCTCTGAAGTTAAGAGGACTGGAAAAAATACTATGAAAGAAAAAAAATCTGACTTGCTTGTGGATTGCAAAATACAATTGTTCTAAGTTTCTGTTCCAATTACTTCTAAAGATATTTCAGAAATATTCAACTTTGATTCAATTCAGTTGTTTAAGCATTCAGTGATGTTTTTCTTTACTGGTTTTGGGTTTTAGAGAGTCACTCCGGAGATGCAAGATCTACTGTTCACAGAGAGAGAGTGTTCTGATGCTAGGCTGTATATTGTGTGCAGCAGAACTACAGTATAATCCTCACCAGATGGAATTTGTTAAGCACTTTCAGATAATCTTTCTTCATAAATTTTTCTACTGTGTGAACAAGCCAATTAGCAAAATTGTGACAAGGGGTCTGTGAAAAAACTTTGGGGCATCTTTATTTCCTGAGTTTGAAAACTGCCTTCTTCTTCCCATGCCTCTGACTCAATGATAGCTGTTAAAATGAGTTGGATATTTTTCCACAGAAGCAATAATAACCCTGTTATATAGAAGTGTAAGGAGGTTTTATATGCCAGTACTAATATTTTAATATAATGCTGCAAAAAAATGAGTAATTGCCAGTGAAGCTGGAATGATCCTGTCAGATACCAGAAATTAACCTCAGTTTATTCATCTGAAAGGTCCAAATTAAAGGCTGAATCCTTAGGTAAGTGTATCTGTGGCCACCTCCAACCGAGAAACAGAGGCTGTCTTGACCATATGGAAGGCAGCAGTCTCTGCTGGCTCACAGGTTTTCATCCCCAGTCACTGGATGGTTATTTATTTTCAGTACAAGAAATTGCTCATGAGCAATACCTGGCTGAAGTCTAGCCAGCCTACGAAGAGCTCTTTTTCTAGCCAAACTGTGAAGAGCTCTTTTATCTTCAAAAAGTGCAAGACTGTGTAAATAAAAGAATCTGGCGTCCCTGTTTCCATAAAAGAGTGAACAAGGATGACGTCATTGGCACAGTACGTCAACAGAACAGTCAGCTTTTCAGTAATACAAAGAGACAGTCAAGATAGCTCACAAGCATTTTATACATTTATTTTTGGAATAGTATATAATCAAACTTTTCCAGTATGCTGGCTAGGAAAGCAAAGTTATTCATGAAATATATATGTCCTGAAAAAAATTAAATTACATTGACAGAGATATTTTAGCTAGTTGAAGAAGCACAGAAATATCTGCTGTCACTCCCTCTTTTCAGTTAGAGCTTATTTTTGTGCTTACATAATAATAATAATAAACATTCCAAATGAGCTATACTTACTGTCATATTTGACAATTTCATACCTATAGTTGCTCTTAAGAGGTACCCACTGTTGGCTTAAGGTATGAGCTAATATCACAACTGAAGCCACCCAAGGGCTTAGAAATCATAACTGAAGTAACAAGTGAGAACCTGTTTGAGGCTTTATACACACTGTACCTCCCAAGGACTTTGGCCTGATGTGCCTGTATCTCCCTGCCTGGCTCTGACTACAGAAATTCATCCCCTTTTTCTGGGAGAAAGACTGAACTCAACAAAAAGTATGTATTGAGCAGCTCATGCTGACAGCACAGCTGCTGAACATCTCTAACACAGAGCAAGCAGCAGCAGATCCTAGAGCTACTCTTCCAGTCTTCAGGCAATTTTTGGAGTGTCCTAGCTGGAAACAGCTGCCAAATGGGTTCGTTTTCTTGGGCGAAGTTCAGCTATGGTCTGCCTCCCATTCAGTTCTACAGCACTCTACAAGGCAGGGTGGCCCCTCCCTCCCCTCCTGTAGAAGGCTGAAAAACCCTCCAGCTGCCACTGCCTAAGTATTAGGGCTATACAGTTGAATTTGGGAAGCAGCCCCATGTACAACTTGCCATGCAAGCTTGTCCAGCTTCCCTGATTTAACAAACAGGGTCTGAAGCACAGCCTCCAGTCTTCAGATAACTATGTACCCATAGACCTTCTGAGCATCAAGGCTTTTGATGTAAGAGAATTTGTTGGGGGAGCTACTTTACTTTCTCTGTGTAGCTATCTTACTTTCTCTGTGTACCTAATAATACCATCTGAACCAAAGGGCAAGCTAATACAACCAGCTACAAACCTCAGCTTCCTCTTCCCTCAGGCCTCCTCTGAAGTTACTATTTCCCATACTGCCTCCTCTGGTATATATCAGAAAAACCAACAGAATGAAAAGAGGGAGGGATAATCATTGCTTAAATCCATAGTAGCAAACAATCACAGCAAGGACTGTTTGGCCCAATGAACTTGCCATTCATTTCCCCTGAAATATCACTAAACTTGGGCTGAGAATCCTGTTTCTATTTATAAGAAATGCAGCTTGTGAGTGGGAGGCAGAAAAAACAGATACAAATAAGAAAAAGAACATACGAGGCAGCATGTTATGCTGGGAACAAAAACAGTTGGATTAAGAAGTTGTCTTGGCTTAACTCCCGACTCTCAAAATCCAGCATTTCCATAGTTTGACCACACTGCAGCGGGCAGTCTTTACCCTCCCATGAACACCACTTCTACGTGCTACTGTTTTTTCCTAAATTTGAAAATTAAGCTCTTTTGATCACAAATAGACCAGGCACTACTTATAACCTATGAACTCTCTCAGATGGTAGCACAGATATAGGTCTAAATGTTGCAGCTGCATCCTTCATTGCAATCACACTGCATCTCAGATCTAAATTTGGTGGACCTAGTTCAGCTTCAGACAGAGATAATTTCCAGTCATTTCTCACTATAGTTATTCACTTAGCACAAGTTTAATAAGAAGGTGTAGATAGTACCATGGGTGCAATTTCTCTCTGTCACCAGTCACATTGCTGAATCTGCAACCATGTCTGTCCCACACAGTCCAGGGCACTGGTGAGATCTCACAGCTACCAATCCAGCTTCAGCATTGGAAGCTGTACAGCATCATTAACATGCTATTATAACCAGATTAATAAGCAGAGACCTAAGACACTGTCCTTGGCACAGGTAATATAGCTTTCTTGCTATTAGACCTTGTGATAATACAAATTCCCTGGAGCAAGCTTAGCGCTGTTAAAGTGATGTTATGTTGCTTTGCATCATTGATAAGTTTCACATCTGGACAAGCACAACAGTGAAACAAAAATGGATATTTCAAGAATATTGCTGGTCTTGCTGCACCTTTGCTTTCATTTCAGTACTACAATTAAATTAAACCAAGTACAGCTGCATACTTGTTTCAGTTGCATAAACAGATGCACTGACACTGGTGAAAGGAAAGAAGATGCCTACCAAAACACAAACATGCACTCACACATACCCACAGCCTTGGAAGAGTGCCAAAGTACTTGACTATGACTAATAGTAACAGATCAGTCACACAAATAATAGCTAAGGTTACAACTCAGTCAGCTACTGGAAGACATGATTTCTGTCCCTTTGACTGGGACATGGATGCAGTGAAGTGAAGAGAATATTTCAGTTGGAAGGTAAGTACAACAATCAGTTAGTCCAAATGCCTGCCTGATTAAAGGCTGGACAAGAGCTAAATCATGTTGTTAATGTCCAAATGCCCCTTAAACACTGACAGTCTGAGGCATCAACCACTTCTGCAGGAAGACTGTTCTGGTGTTTGACCACCCTCTCAATAAGGAAATGCTTCCTAATGTCCAGTCTAAGCCTTCCCTGCACCGCTTTGAGCCATTCCAACTATCCTGTCACTGGAACCCAGGAAGAAGGGCTCAGAACCTCCCTCTCCACTTTGCCTCCTTAGGAAGCTATAGAGAGCAATGAGATTCCCTCTCAGCCTCCTTCTCTCCAGCTTAGGCAAGTGCAAAGTCCTCAGCCACTCCTCATAGGACTTACCTTCCAGTCCTTGCTCCAGTTTTGTTACCCTCCTCTAGATGCATTCAAGGACCTTCACATCCTACATAAATTGTGGGGCCCAGAACTGCTCACAGCAATCGAGGCCACACCAGTGCTGCAGACAGCAGAATAATCACCTCTCTGACCACCAGGTCATGCTGGGTTGGAGGCACCCTGGAATGGGGTTTGGCCTCTTGGCTGTGAGGATACACACTGCTGGGGCACTCACACTGAGCCTGCTGCTGACCAGCACCCCCAGGTCCCTCTCTTCAGAGCTGCTCTCCAGCCGCTCCTCACCCAGATTACTCTTGTGACCATCATTACACTGTCCTAAGAGCAGCATTCAGCATTTGGACTTGTTAGATTTCATGCCAGTACTACAAGACTCCAGACCTAACCATGAACTCCTGACTTCTTCCACGTATTTCCTAGAAACTCGCATGCACACGTATTATGCAGTAACCATTGGTCTGGGGCCAAGGATGCTCCTGCTCAAGTGGCAAGCTGGAAGAGATGGGGACAACTGTCTAGGCTCCTCAAGGGGCAGTGCTGGAGGCAGTTCAATCAAGCTCTGAAAAGATGGGTGTTAAAGCTTCCTCCATCGTGCTCTGCTTCCTGACACCCCCCACCCTGCAGGCATCCTGACCAAACTCAGCTTGTCAGGCAGCCCTCCTCCTCCTCACACCTGCCCACTCAGGCACCATCCCAAGAATCACCCCTAGTGGTGGGCGTGGTGGGAATTGTCAGTTTGACAACACAACCTTAACTATTTCTGCCTTTACTTCTTCTTTCCCTCGCTTTGTCTGTCTTTGCCTTGATCTCCTTCATCAGCTCTGCTCTCATGAGACATCACCTGGAGTATTGCATCCAACTCTGGGGTCCTTAGAACAGAAAATACATGGACTTGTTGGAGTGAGTTCAGAGGAGGGTCACAAAGATGATTAGAGGGCTGGGGCACCTATCATATGAAGACAGGCTGAGACAGCTGGGGCTGTTCAGGTTGGAAAAAAAGAAGGCTCTGGAGACACCTTATAGCAGTTTTCTAGTACCTAAAGGAGTCCTATATGAGAGCTAGAGAAGGACTTTTTACAAGGGCATGTAACAACAGGACAAAGGGAATGGCTTTAAACTGAAAGAGAGTAGGTTTAGATTAGATATTAGAAAGAAATTCTTTACTGTGAGAGTGGTGAGGCACTGGCACAGGTTGCCCAGAGAAGTTGTGGGGGTCCCCTCCCTGGAAGTGTTCAAGGTCAGGTTGGATGGAGCTTTGAGCAACCTGGTCTAGTGGAAGGTGTCCCTGCCTATGGCAAGGGGTTAGGAACTAGATGATCTTTAAGGACCCTTCCAACCCAAACCATTCAATGATTCTATAATTTTGTGATTCTATGGAAGGTGACTGATATTATAGAAATCAGCATGGGTGGTTTTACTTGCTGCCCACAAGAGCTCAGCTAATAAGTGAGAGATGATTTCTGCATTGTCCAGGGTCCAAAACTATTCTGATTTGGAATTCAGCAAGTCTGAGACCTAATGGTTTGCCACAAATGCTGAATGGCAAAATTAGCCTTTCGCCAAAACTTTGAAAGCAACAGTTCTGTAGATAACTGGTCAGGGTACATCTATTGTTTTCCTGGTTTACATGTGGTTTTCTATTTTTCTCTGTGCTAAAGAGACAGAAAATAGACTTCAACAAAAAACCCAGAACTGAATGTCTTTGGTGGCCCTGGAAATATTTCCCAATGATTTTATTTGTTGAAAGCTGTCCTGTATGGTGCATTTATAGCTAAAACAGGACAGAGGCATTCTTCCTGGTGATGCATGTCAAGGGCAAAACTGCATCTTCCACCCTCCTTAGGAGGCACAGAGGAAATGTTCAGCTAGACGGGGAAGTGCACTTTTAAGCAGGTTGCCTTCTTGCTACATGTTGCACACTGCACTTAACTGAAAAAAGAGCAGGTTTCTCCTTTTTTTCTGATCAGTAAAATACTATAATTTCATGGGACTTAACTTGTTCTCAGTAGGGCTTATAACCACACAGGCAATAATCCAAAGTGAAATTTAATAGCAATGATATAATCCATGTCAGAAATTATTCATCACTAGTTGCAACTGCAGTGTATTGAAGAGATGGCATCATGAATTCATGGCATGTCTAAGCACCATCCCACCCTTCATGCACATCCACAGAGCCTGAGATGAATCTACTATTAGCCTTTAAATAGAACTTTAAATTCTTTTACCAGATAAAGAAGCATCATTCTGAACCTGTGGTATCGAGTCAAAACAACAATCTTTTATAAAAGCTACAAGCATACACACTGGGCACACTGGGTATGTTCTTGTGCATTACACATAAGAATCTTAACCTAGAAATCCTTGGGTTCTGGCACTGCACGGACAAGTAATGAGTTCCTTCTAAATCAAGCAGTATATTTTTTCTTTGTTTATTTCCTTATTCATTGCAGCATTTGCCTTAGGCTTCTGTAATAAGATTGTAACTAGAAATGCATTGTAGCAAAGACCTCAAAATCTCTCTCTCTCAGCCCACCCTGAAACTGAGACAGCTTCATCAAATGTCAGGACTCTCCATGCACAGAACGGCAGGAGCAGAGAGCAATCAATCAAACACAGAAGCATAAGCAGTACAGTGATTACCATAACTGAATCTAAGAAGACAAATGAAAACCATCTTTCTGTACTAGCCATGCAACAATTTGTGCTTATTATTAGAATTGATGCAACCAAAGAGGAAAAGTCTTTTTTATGTCCTGGCACCTCCATCTTCTGGAATACCTTAATTTCTCCCAGGCCTGCTGAATTCTAGTCAAGTATTTGTTGCACTTTCTTTAACTTGCTTCTAGTGATTTCTCACCTTTAAAAGAGATGGAAAGCCTAAGTAGTTTGATTTGAATAAGCTTGCTAGTATAAACAATCACCAAAAAAGAGATTCTGTTACTTGCTGCAACATTTGTTTGCATCTAGGATTTATTCTTATATATCCCTGGACTTTCCTTAGTGCAGAAAGAATAATTGGCCTAGAAATTAGGTCTCTCTGTATGAAAGACCTCTTTCATATTGAGATGACCTCTTTCTCACAGTAGTATAAACTCACTCCGAAGGGAGAAGTTGCACCTCACTAATAATATCTAACTAATAACTCTGCCAAATACTGGGGGGAAAAAACCCACACAAAGAAAAATTTCAAAATTATGGTTCCTTGTGCCATTTCTAAAATTTTCCATAGGTTTTACTTGAAGATCAGAGAAGCAATAGTAGCTATGCTGAAAATGCTCTCACTTTACAAACTCAGGTCAACATGACTGATTAACTCTCAATACATTACTGAATTCAGTCTGCAATTGACAAGAAGTTTAGATACAGTAGAAACTTGGAAAAAAAGATTCAGAGATAACAAATACTATTCAAAATCTATTTTTTTAATTTGCTATATTTTCCTTTCCTTATCTGCCACAAATTTGATTTTTTGGGGGTTAAACAACAGAAATCAATCAATTCCTATGGAATCTAGTTCTACTGAGATGCAGGCAAATGCTTCACTTGTCCAGCTCACACTGTCTCTGTGACTAATAAAATCAATAAATAAGTCTGCAAGGGATGATGAATTAAGATGTACATAGACCCCCCATGAGATTTTAGCTAGATTTTGCCACAATAATTTTCCACCTCTGCTTCATCCAGAGCTATTCTTCAGATACAGTAAATGTGTCCACACAGAAAATAATGAGGTCTATGAAACATATAGTAAATTAAACATCTTTCTTTCTTGGTAGAGACTTTACTGTGTAGACAAACTACAATTTCCATACTTTTGGTAATTGTAAGAAGCTTATTTTGAGGATCCTGGCTTCTCAATGCATAGAGAAGCTTTTATTGCTGTACATAATGGTCTCTCAAAGGACTCAAAAATCAAAAGGAAGAAAACTTACACCCACTGTTTAAAGGCAGAACTCTCTTTAAACTGTTGAACACTGCGAGTCTTATTCTAAAGGATTTTTGTTGTATGATCACAGGAAATATTGAATAAACAGCATGGTTCTACAGAAGCAAATGTGTATATTGAAACTTCAAACTATAATGAAAATCAGTCCTATTCTTACTGGGAAAAATGATTAATTGTCTAAAATTAAATTTTAAAGTTTTTTCATTTCTTTAGGGAATAATACTTTCCTGTGCAGGAAAGCAAGCTCATAATTAAATAGTATGAATTAGCACAGGCAAGTGCCCAAGTATATATTCGCCCTGTTTTGTTCACTACTACAGGTGAAGCCTACGTATCTATAGGATAACACTAGGCTGTTGAAAGATAAGAAAACTTTTTTTAAAATTAGAATAAATACGTAATAAAATGCCTCAAAGTGTGTGCACATATTCTCAGTCTCTGCAGAGATTATAGTAACCTTTGAACAAGGGGGAGATCTGAAAAATAATCAGTCATGCAGACAAAAACATTGAAAAACAGAAACTACTGAAACACATTCTATTCAAAAGCAATAATTAAATAGCATTCATTTTTTATTATTGCAGTATTTATCAGCTCCAATAAAACACTATCATCTTATTAAATTTAATCAGCTTTCCTAAATTCTAGCTGGTTTTGAGCAGAGCAGAGTTAGAGCTTCTGCAGAGCTGAACAGGGAGGAATCCAGGGTAGCCAATGCAACACACTGCACAAAGACTGGTGTGGACACTGGCAACCCTCAGCCTTTCAACTGAATGAGCAGAATCTGCTGAGTCCTGGAGGTATGTTCCTACAGAAGAGTTATGTGGGTCATAGGCTGTGTTTGTGGCATTGCAAAACTACTGTCACACACAGTAACTCTGAATGTGCAAAGAGAAGACAAGAGCTTTTAGTTTTCAAGTGGAAGAGGAAGGATGGAAAGAAGAAGACAAAATCTACACAAAGAAGAAATTACACACTGATAGAAGGGGAGAAAAGTAACAGTGACTTATTAACATATTTATTAAAATTTTTTAAATTCTGGTCATTACTTCTATATCCACTGAAACAGGTAAAAGCAAAAAAAAAAAAGTAAAAAACCAAATCAACTAATATGCTAGATTGCACAGAGAACAGAAGCATTTCACCCATTAGGAAAATTTCAGTTTGGAAGAATAAAATGGGATAGAATTTGTACACAGTAGCAATGTCTATGCATATGCACACACATACACACACACACATACATATACACACATACATATACACACACAGCCCCTGTGAGCACACTGATTAGCACCTGCAGATCACATGAAACACATCTGTATACCAAATGGTTCTATTCATATGCAAAATTAATATGAACAACCTGTAGGTGTTTCCCATGTACCTAAGTGTTCTTTTACTCTAAGTGTCAAGTTTATTTATTTATTTGATGGGAAAAAAATGTACTGCTATATCAGGCCAAGAAAGGTAATGGTGGAGGCTGGGAGAATGACACCCCTGAGCCCATGGCAGAAGAAGATCAAGTTTGAGACCATCTAGGGGACCTGAATGTGCATAAGTCCATGGGTCCTGAGGGAACTGGCAGATGTAGCTGCTAAGCCACTATCTAAAATTTTTGAGAAATCCTGGCAGTCAGGTGAAGTCCCTCCTGACTGGAAAAAGGGAAATATAACCCCTATTTTTAAAAACAGGAAAACAGAAGAACCAGGAAATTATATACCAGTCAGTCTCACCTCTGTGCCAAGCAAGATCATGGAGCAGATTCAAAACCAGGTTGGATGAAGCCTTGAGCAACCTGGTCTAGTGGGGAGGTATCCCTGCCCATGACAGGGAGTGTTAGGACTAGATGATTTGTAAGTTCCATTCCAATCCCTAAAATTCTATGATTCAGTTTTGTGAGAGCAGCTTCAGTAGTGCCAACAATAATCCTTAGTTGAGCCATGCAGGTGCTAGTCTGTTTTCTAGTTTCAGCTGTATGAATTCTCCCCTCCATTTATTGTCCATTTAAATTTCTCTTAATTATGATATTAAATATGTGGAAAATAAATTCCAAAAATTTTAGCTAACTCTTTCCTTAATTGCTGTGCACATCATTTTACAGAGAGCATTATTAATGCTTATTCTATGGCAGCCCAATCCCCTAGATGCTAGTAATGTTTTCAATATGAGTAATCCCAGTGAAACCATTACAATGACATACCTGAGTAAATACTTTCAGGACTGAACCTTAATTTCATTCTTCCCTGGTTCAGATAATCCCATTTGGTCAGATACCTTCTGCTCCAAAAATAGTCTATTTTTTTTCCCCCACTGTAGTCCCAGCTCCCTCAGAAGCAGAAGTATCAGGTGTTCAAACCACAGATATCAGCATTGAGCAGTGAGATCTCTTTCATTTCATATTCCTGAACTAATTCCAATCCAGAAACAAAATAAATAGCATCATCCAGTCTATTCATTTTGGTTTTCTGTAATAGAGCACAGAAGACTTCAGCCACAAGACCAATTATCTGGATTGATATTACAAGGAATTTCAAACACACTTCCTGAGGCAAGTAGCATAAGGCACAGACAGGAGCAAAGGCCAGTGTGATATTAAAGGATGCTGAATGGGCAGGCATAGGTCATGAAATCGAGTTCCTACACTTTATGAGGGATACAGTTCAGCCTGAAGCCTGCTTTTCATTTAATCTCATAATTTCAGGCCTTTTGGTACAGCTACCGCATTTATTTGTTTTCTTGTTTCTGGTGAGAGAGAGAATCACTAACTAAGATTAAAGAAGATGAACAAAATATTAAAGAACAAACCGCTGAGGGGTGCAACATGGAGCACTTATTGTCTAAAGAAAGAAGCCAAGATCTGAGTTTATCAAGCCAATACTGCGGACGCTTTCATGGGCATAGATTTCCCCAGGAGGTCAATGGGCTGCAGCTTTCACGCAGTTGAGGGAGCATTTTTCAGGTCTCATGATGGGCTGCAGAAGGGAAGGAAAAGGGCAGGCACAGAACCTGAACTGCTCAAGTTTCCTCCATTCACTACCACAGCAGGAGCTATTTTCTGCTACTACGGAAGGACCTTGTTTTCTTACACATCCTTATGCTTTCTGTTGAATAAGCAGCTTGCTACTACTACCACATACATATTTAGAGACTGGGAAATGAGTGGCTTCAGTTTTAATATTGTTTAGTTTCCCAACGCTTTTTTTCCTAATTTTTTTTCCTTAAAACTACGCAGGCAGCATTATTAGATTCGGGGGTCAAAGCATTTTTCATAAGGACACCAAGCACCACACAAGATTTATGTGGAGTTTTAGTAACAACAGCAGAACAAAATTAAGCAGCCAACCTTTGTTCAGACCAGCAAGCAGCCT
Source organism: Acanthisitta chloris (assembly GCF_000695815.1). Taxonomy (NCBI): domain Eukaryota; kingdom Metazoa; phylum Chordata; class Aves; order Passeriformes; family Acanthisittidae; genus Acanthisitta; species Acanthisitta chloris. The sequence goes on from NW_008686394.1 coordinate 187,773, forward strand.
CTGCCCTCTCAGCAGGCAGGGACTGAGCACGGCTTCTCTCTGGCATTCATCAGGGCACTCCAGACAACCAGCGCTGGTTCCTGCTGCCTGCCATGAATCCCAGGGGATCACTGCGGCAGCTGAGGGCTGCTGATGCATTGCCCATCTCAGACTTTGCCTGCTCAGGCTGGAGGCCCCAGAGATTCCGTTCATAAAGCTGTGAGCAAGAGGATATACACAGCCGTCGTGCCCTGTGGCAGGGAAACCCTGGCTGCTCCCCGCTCAGTCTGCAGTCGCAGTAGCTTTGCACCACTTCTGCTGCGCTGCTCCCATTTTCCTGAGGTGTTCAAGTGTAAATTTCCTATAGCACGTCCCAGGCTTCATTTTTTTCCCTCTCATTTTCAGTGTGTTTAGAAACAGCAATTCCCTGCAAGATTACTGCCCAAATGAGTTTTTAGTATCTATATCTATGAGACGTGCTCTGAAAAACACCTGGTAAGTGTTTCCCACAAAACACAACTCATTTCAAACCATATGCTGATATTAGACACTAGAGGCAACACTACACAAAAGGAACTGCAGCATGTTTACCTGGGAGTAGGAGCCAGCACAGTGACCATATCTCAAGTGAGAATCAATTCAAACCTTAACAGCAGCTTTACAGTTATCACTAATTGTCATCATTGAAGTCAAAGATCTCAGTCACCAGGCTGTGTAGCCACAGAAAAGCTTTTCCAGCTCCTGAGGAATCCTGAGGGTCCAGCACAAGGCTCTGCTCTGAGATACATAGAGGAAAGTCTGCCCCATGAGACCCCAGGTGTCCCCATCACATTTGAACAACCTGATTTTGACTCCCAGGTCATTTAGGTGCCTTTAAAACTGTCATTCTAATATCATATGAATGATTACTTATCCACAGTTGCATATGAATACCTACATTTTAAAAAAATCTCGAAGTTTCACTAAATATTTTTAATGCATCCTCAGTGCTTAAGGAAAAAGCTGTACTGAATAGACTTTCTATTTTGATATTTTCTGCTATGGTTAACATCACAAGGATGGCAAGTTTTTGATTAATTTTCTCCAAAGGATTACCTCCCAGTAAGAGTCCTTCTGTGAAAGAGCTCAAATTGTGGGTGTGAATGAAAATGAAGGCTATAAGCTACCACTCATACTATGTTATATAACATTTTCTTGACTCTAATTTACTCTATTTGCGAAGTTGCTATGTTTGGTATCTTATACAGCCTACACTCAGTTCCTCAGGCTCAATTCAGAACATCCACTACACATAGCAATTAGTGTCATTTTATTATTATTATTATGAATGGCACAAAATCTAGTTTGCAGCAGGAAGCAAAGTAATTTCAGGGAGAAAGAACAGGGATGGGAGACAGGAAGCATCAACTTACAAGTATTTTTAAAGTCAGCCAGATTTGCTGTTTTCTGCAGTACCAGCATACACAACCCTCTAATACCTGTTCTTTTTGCTAAAACTCCACTTCTAAAGCTGTCAGAGACAGTATGAAACCTAGCATAAAAGATAGCATTAAGGTTAAGCATTAGAAGACAACATTAAAAAAGGCTCCAAAGTAAACCTTATCACCTTCCTATAAAGATGGCCAAATATGTTTGCATATAGCTACTTCAAGGGCAGATTTTAGCTGTTATATGCTTCTACAACTACCATTGAGGCCTAAGGACTGTGAATGTCCCTAGACAGAATCTGTCTGTAAATTTTCCCTGTGTGTTTGCCCTTGCAGATCGTGCTGAGCAGCAGAGTGGGGTGTTAATTACTGCAACCTGCAGACAGCTTTTTTTAAGAAATAGTGACATTATGATTCAAGTGTTTACTTATGTTACAATCAAAATTAGATCAGTTGCAATTTGCTACACTTGCAAAATACACTTCTTAGCCTTAGTTTGCATTCTTTTATCTGTGGTTGTAAACAAAACAAGCAAACTCCTCCCCAAAAGGAAAAAGAAAAAATATTTTTAAAACCTACGGAAACTA
>NW_008686394.1:189806-201826 GCF_000695815.1 Acanthisitta chloris
GGATAATTCAAATTTAATAATCTCTTTGTCTTCTGACCTTACTTGTTACCAAAGTGTCTGACTGTTGAAACATCTTTACCATATTTATGCCTGAGACATTTTATAGGAAGTATTTCTACCCTTCCTCCTTAGATCTGTAAATTTTCTGCACATGGTGACAATAGGCATTACTACATCATGTTGTGGACTAGGTTGTAGACAACTTTGAGTCACAGCATCCAGTACTTATTTTGGAATTAGAAAGAGGCTGGTGGTAACAAAAGGAGGTTTCTCCCTCTTGCTGCTGAGGACGTTGCTGAACAGTACCACATCTTTGATACAACATTCTCTTGACTGGTTTGGACTGAGTAGAATTTAGGCGCCATCTCTTTAGTTCCTACTTTCTTTGTATGTATTTTGACACAAGTAATGTACCTATGACCCTCTTGATTGTGAGAACTTGCAGATCACATTCCTAAATCCTGAAATTGGAAGAGTAGAGGGGCATGACAGCCAAGTGTTGTGGGAGCAGCAAAAGCAATGTGGCAGTGAAAGATGACAGAACTTCAGCTCCTCAGAAGAACTTTGCAGCCGAGACAGCCACACCTGAACAAAATACAAAATTCACAGGTCCATATCACAGGAACATGATGCCTGACTCAGCTCCTTCTTGTTGGATTTGGTCTGTTCCTACTCATTGCCTCTCCCATTTCTCTTTGCTCTCCAATCTTATCTGCCTCAGCTTTCTTTATCATGTGCAATTTCAATGCCTAATTGGATCCTTGGCTTAATGAATACATCCCTTTTCTCCCCATTTTCTTCCCATTTTCTTCTCTGTCCTCGTCTGCCTCATGGGGATTTTCACTCCTTCAAACCTATTTTTTCTACTCGCATAAAAAAAGAAACCCATTTCTCTGAGTCTAGCCAATCCCCAGCAAACTCATGCCAAGTTTCTCTATGCAAATGACCTCCAGCACAGGAATATTTGCTGTGTAAGCATATATAAGCATGACCTGCTGATGCAAAAACAGATGTCAGACAAGCCTGAAAGATCCTTGAGCAGCCTTTGCTACCTGACACTGGTAACAGGGAAACACCCAGAGCCCACAAGATATGATCAGAAGTCATACATCTTTATATAGGTAGGACTCCTGGACTATCAGCTTTCTGCTCACTCATTTGTTCAATGCTGCTTCTGTTTCTGCAACACTCCCAAGCCAACACAAGCATGGGATGAGGGCAGGGCCTGTCCTTTTCAAAGTAATATTAACAAAATGATGCCTATCTGCTCAGAAGTTATGCTTTTGAGCATAATGCATGGTACCAAGAGTGTTGTCATTGTGCCAAAACTTGGTCTTTATTCTCTCTGACTCACAAAATAAAATCATCCTTGTAAACACAAACTGTAATCTTATACAACAATCGCTTTAGCAGACCCCTGAGACAGACCAACCTCTTATAGAGCTAAACCTACCAAAGAAGGAACAGCTCTCAGTACCTATCAAAAGCTAAAAGCTCTATTCCTCTCTAACAGCATGTCATGGTGCAAGTCCTTTGGTTAACATTACCTCTTGGGTTAAAACACTGGTATAGAAAAAGTTACATCAAGTCAAACAAAAAACATCTCAGCCCATGTTTTTGTTGAAGTGATATAGCTGTACTGACAGAAAAGTACTGACAGACACAGTCCCTATGCAAAGACATTCTGGAGACACAGATCTGATGACATTGACAAAGCAAAGGCAGTTTGGAGCATAAGCAGTCACTTTATACTGGTAGAGTGACACTCAGAAAGCCTTAATCCTACATGGGTGATGTATACTAGACTATACAACATACAGGAAAAACATATTTTTTGCAAAACCTTTACAATCTAAGGCCTTTGTGCTACAGTCTAATTTATTCACACATACTAAAAATTCCCTTTAGTGATCATGGCAGTTTTCTTTGCTAACGGAGTGAACCAGTCCCAGATAATGCAGCAAAAGCAGATACTATTAAGGGCAGTAGATTTTTTGTGCTCACACCTGGGACTTCATTTTTTAAGGACCTTGCCTTACAGGAAAATAGAGCTTTCAGACATAGCCACCATTTGTTCAGTAACAGACTGTTTATGGTACTTGAGAGCATCATGTCATTGCTGTAGAAAACTGTAAGGTGTTCTCTCCAAGGAGTTAACAGTGCTTTTGTGAACAAAATGCTGGAGACAACACAGCATCTCACTCTGTCATGTTGTAGTTTTAGCAATCATAGGAACAGCAAGATCAAACAAAGCGTCCAATTTCATTCTCCCATTCTTTTTCCCTGTATCTCAGGTATACTGCAGCTTCTAAGACATCTGCAAGGTTATAAATCAACAGAAATAATCTCATCCTTCACATGTGTGGACACGTTCTCAGTAACAGAGTGGTGAATCAGTGCAAATGAATCCATTGATCCCTTTCACAATTCAGTCACAAATCAATTTAGTGTAAGATATATGTGATGTTGAGAGCAGCAGTTGTAGCTTGAGCAATGATATAATTAGGGATGCTTTAAGTGTTTGGGGGGAAATGAAAGAGTAGTGTTTCTCTCAACAAAGAGTAAAAAGGCACCAATGGAGCAATAATGTTTTTATTGTCTGCATAGTTCCAGTGACCTAACTGGTTTAGCCATAAATGGTCTTTAAGCTCTAGTAGTTTGCAATAAAACCAATCATTACTGCAATGGGCCATGTCATCACTACAAACAGAGGAGATCTTTCTCTCATTAAAATTGGCCACAGGCAAGCATCTCACACACATGGTGCAGTTTGAAATCTGTAACATTATAGAGGCCAAAAAGTAAAGCAAAGTCAATCTAACTATTTTGTAAGAAGAGGTGATACATGCAAAAGGAGCCTCTCTCCAAGCAACCAAGCACGAACTGCCATAAGCGGGAGGTGATACCCTGGCAAATAGTTATGAGATAAAAGGAAACTAAACAGGTTAACAGGGTGCAGATATCCATCCACCTGTAGCCTATGAGGGAGACCCACACTGGAGCAGATGGATGCCCAAAAGGAGGCTGTGACCCTGTGGGAAGTCTATGCTTGAGCACACTCCTGGCAGAGAACTGCAGACCTGTGCAGAGAGGATATCCATGCTGGAGCAGAGTTCCTGGTAGGACTTGTGATCCTGTGGGGGACCTGCACTGAAGCAGGCTGTCCTTGGTGGGTTGGACTGCACCCTGTGGAAAGTGACCCACACTGCAGCAATTCATGGAGAAATGTAGCCATGGGACGTTCTCATGTTGGAGAAGTTCATGGAGTGCTGTCCTCTGCGGGATGGACCCCACACTGGAGTGGTGGAAGGACTCCTCTCCCTGAGAGCAGTGGCAGAAACAGTGTGTGATGAAATGACCGTAATCCCCACTCCCTGTCTCCCTGCACTGCTCACAGGGAGAAGGTAGAGTTAGGAAGGAGAGAGAGGTAGGGGAATGTGATTTTAAGGTCTGGTTTATTTTCTCATTACCCTGCTCTGATCTTGTTAGTAATAAAATCATTTATTTTCCCCAATTTGAGTCTATTTTGCCCACGATGGTATTTGATGAGTGATTTCTCTCTTACCTTACCCCAACTCATAAACCTTTCATTATATTTTCTCTCCCCTGTCCATTTGTGGAGGGGAGTGATAGAGTTGCTTTGGTGGATGCCTGGGTCAATCCACTACAGCCTCTTAAACCCTTCTAGGGATGGTGAGTCCACGACCTCCCTGGGCAACCTATTCCAGTGCCTGATCACCCTAACAGTGAAAACTTTTTTCCTGATATCTAATTTGGATCTCATCTGTCTCAGCTTATGGACATTCCCTCTACTCCTCTCACTGCAGACATGGCAGAAGAGACCATTCCCCAACTCTCTACAATCCCCCCTCTACAGTTGTAGAGAGCAATGAAGTCACCTCTGAACATCCAGTTCTCAAGACTAAACAAACCTAATTCCTTCAGCAATTCGTCATAAGACATAAGTTCTAGCCCTTTTTGGAGCCTCATTGTCATTTGCTGGACTCACTCCAGCACCTCAATGCCCTTTTCAAAGTGAGGGACCCAAAACTCAACACAGTACTTGAGGTGTGGCCTCACCAATGCCAAGTACAGGGGGATGATCCCTTCCCTACTCCTGCTGGTCAGACTGTTCTTGATACAGGCCAAGATGCCATTTGCCTTCTTGGTCATCTGTGCACACTGTTGGCTCATATTGAGTCAGTTGTCAACCAGCACTCCCAAGTCCCTTTCTGACAAACAAATCTTGAGCCACTCCTCCCACAGCCTGTAGTGCTGCATGGAGTTGTTGTGATCCAGGTGCACAATGGAATGGCTTTAAACTGTGAGTGAGTTTAGATTAGATATTAGAAAGAAATTTTTTACTGTGAGGGTGGCTAGGCACTGGAACAGGTTGCTCAGGGAAGTTGTGGATGCCCCATCCCTGTGAAGTGTTCCAGACCAGGTTGGATGGGGCTTTGAACCATCTGGTCTAGTGAAAGATGTCCCTGCCTCTGACGTGGGGGTTGGAACTAGATGATCTTTAAGGTCCCTTCCAACCCAAGCCATTGTATGATGCTATGATTTACCCATATAGGTACACTTTCACTTGTCTTGCCACTTAATTCTGTAGAAATAAGGATAACTTCAGAGTTATCCTGCACTCTTGGAATTTAATATATGAAAGTACTTCCACTCCGGTAAAAAGGCACAGAGCTCCTGCTTCTTTCTGTTTACCCCCTTACTACTTCAAATCCCACATTTCCTTTGACCAGATCAGAATTTTTCAAAGGTCTATAAACTGGGACTTGAAGAGACACGTTGATCCTTACTCTGATCACACAAGCACCACCCATCCTCACCCATCCAAAGCCAGTGTAAAATGAGTGGGATTCACCTTCCACACCTTCCACATTGCAGATGTATTCTAGGGTTTTTTTCACTTACTGGACTTGCAATCAATTAATTGTGTTTATGAAGTGTTAGAAAACAGATCGAGACATTATGTCACCCTGGCAAAATATTTCCTAGTGATAAAATGCATTTCTACTCAGTCATTTCTGCACACCCATTTCAAAAGGCTTCATACAAAGTGGAGGGGTCTAGGTAGCCCAGTGGTAGCAACTATTTCATTCAGCATTTCGGGTGGTTTTGACCAAATTTTATAGTCAACTTTAAGCTCTTCTCTAATACACTTAGTTCTCTTTATATTTTAAAGATCTATTGGTTGCAGCTGGTAAGAAATCAATTTTGTTAGCATTTTTTAAATATGTTTCTTTTTATGGGAACTTTCTGGACCTTTTAAATGCCTGTGTATATATTACATGCATGTAAAGATGGGAAAAGCTATTTAAATAATTGGCCTTTTTAAGTAACCACACAAGAATATCATAGAAAACATTGTGGTTTCTTTCTGTGCAAGACAAGCTTTGATTTTAATTTTTATCTAAGAGGTAAGGCCTGACATTGTTAGATAGCTTGGCAGCTCACAGAGAGCTAAAGATAGCATTTTGTCCTGCCAGAAATGTGAAAAAAGGGAGGCAAGAGCTCTTTGAAAACAGTCTTATATCTTTTTAAGTCATGTTGTTCTTACCTCCAAGCTTCATAGTGCACAAATATATTTGTACATTTTATTCATCAGCAGTTTTATATTATACTTGGTATAATATATAGTGGTTAACATTACCACAGTAATGTAAGATTATATATTATCAGTGATATTAAACACGAATTCTACATTCTGGAAAGCAGCTTGACTGCCTCATCATACAAGAATACTTGATGCAAAGACAGGCCCTTTCCCTTGCATACAATCATATGACAAATCACTTTAAGATGAAAATTAGGTTTCTTGAAGTGAATCTTGTAATCATGATTACAATAAAGCAAACCTTTAGTTGTGTCTCACATTACAAAAACTTTTAGCTAGGCCTCTCCAAAAGCCTAAGTAGTTTATTTTTATAGACACTTACTGAACAAAAAAATCCTTGGCATTAATAGCAAATAACAAAATGGTTTACATACATGAAACTCCAGAAAATCGAAGGACAGGCTGTAGGTCACAACAACCAGCATGTCTTTTCCTTTAATCTTCCAATGTCCCTAAGTAATCCCTTATAATACTCAAAAATAATACTTTGAGTGAAATGTATCAAAGGAAACACCTGAGACACTTTGACCTTGTTCTGGTACACACATTTTCCCTTTGCTTTTCTTAACAACATTATTATTATGTTTTCAAGATAATCTAAAACATTTTTGAAAAATTGTGGAAAATAGCACTCTCCTATTAGCAGTTTGAAAACCCAATTATTTTCTAGGAAGAACAAAAAACTAAATGTAGGAGCTAAATTTGAATAGCTTTCAGCAATCTGTGTGCCAGATTTCAAGGCAGTGAAACTGAGCTACTTTTATAGGCTCAGCCTCCCTTAAAGTGTACAAAGTCCATAAAAATAGAAAAATTGCATCATATTTTGCTGTATCATTCTCTCTCTGTTTTCTTCATATTCACATGTCTATGAAAAAATGGCATATGGGATATGAAAACATGTTCATCTATTCACCATGAATCTTGTCAGGTTAAATACATACCTCTCTGCCAGCATTAGGGAAATAAGTCTTATAACTAGTAATAGCAAGTAAAGAGAAAACTGATACGATTTATTTTTGTCTTGATAACAACCTTCAAGTATGTATCTGTAATACAGTAATCCATCTGCTTATGCCTGGGAGAGTTTCACATTACCTTTGTCCATGTTCCAGTGTCCTTTTTTCAACATTTGAAACACAGCAACTTCCTCATCAATTGCCATACAAGTCAAGGAGCTCCTACCAGAAATATATGATTTAGGGAGAGCTTTTAAAACTCTTATTCACAATAATAATATCTGTGTTTATTTGCCAAACAAGCATGATGTGCCCAGGTTGGCAAATTTCAGCCTCGCTTGAAGATAAGATTTAATGCCAAAGTTGTCCAGTGCCATGAATTACTGCTCAATGTAGTGTGGAATTCTGTACAGAACCATCACCACTTCCTCATTGCTAATTTTCATATGCAGCACTCCCATACCCCAGAGCAGTCCAAATGCTCCCTTGAGATAGTGACAGTGCCCTCCAGGCTGCAAGCCTGCCAGCCCCAATCCCATCCAGCCCCAGACCAGAGTGTGTGTGAAAATAACCTGCAAAGGGAAAGGAGCTGCAGCAGCAATACAGCAGGTGCTCCCTGAGGAAGCTTTTCCTCTAGGCAGCATCCTAGCTAACTGCTTCATTTTCCATTCAGCCCCAGGCAGCAGCAAGAGAGGTTGGAGGAGATCAAATACTTCCTCATGAGATGTGTTGTCCACAGCAGTAACATCACGGCATTAAAGATGTTGCTGTACTTTTTCACACATATTTCTAATTTCCAGAATATTTTAACAGCTGGAAGCATAAAGTTAATATACCAAAAGGAAATACATGGATATAACTTGTGCAAGTGTATGATTTTACTAGACTGTCAGCCTTGCTTATGTCTTCTACAGTTTTTTAATAAAACACACAACTTAGTGGTGTTTGACCAGTGTGCATTGCATTAATTGTTCAACATATAATATTTGGACTGTATTGTCTCATACAAACCATACTGCAAAAGTCAAGCAAAGTGTTTTTTAAAAGTATTGCTCTGCTCACAATTTCATACTTTTGTCAGAGATGAACACAAATTCATATATTGTACCTGAATCTCTGGTTGAAATGTGACCAAAAAGACAAGAAAATCTTATGTAGCAAATTATCACTCACTAGGTGAATAATTCAAATGGTTCAGACTTATGAACACCTGCATAGGGACCCACATTAGTTGAGTTTTATTCCTATAGATTTACATTTTTGGAAGTAGAAACTAGAACAGAGAACAGTCCGCCCTCCCACTAAAACCAATAAAAACTAACATTGCTAACAGATTGAAATCTAAGCAGCATCTGAAATCTGACTAGGTTTTTGGTGCCTCCTGAAGCACTACACATAAGAATAAACTCTACCAGAACAGGTAAAATGAAGTACAGGAGGAGAAGACAATCCTATATGAAAAAAATACTAGGCTAGAATACTCTTTGCTACATCTCAGAAACACTTGTTAGTATTTCAAATAAACCATTATACATGCCTTCATCAGTACCTCATGTTTAATCTGACTTTCCTCCTGATGTTTTTCCTGACATGTGCTCTCTTTCTCAGGCCTCTGAATGACCCAGTTAATATTCCCCAAACTACTGGTTTTGCAGATAAAATCTCTGTTCTCTCCTCTTTCTATATGTGTGAGATAGGTTGTCAGTGGCTAGCATCATCTAGTCTGTCCAGACTACAATAAACACATACTATGCTTTTCCCCCTCTTTGTAATCAGGGTCCAGAGTCTCAAACTCAACTCCCATTGAAGTGAAAATGCCTGGGTGCTTAGAGCCATGACCCAGAATTTCTTACTTTCTGATCTTTCACATTAAGAGGCTTTCCACAGTGAAATATACCTCAGCACAGTTCTTTGTCTACCATATCAACAACTTTGACTTTTGATATGTGAGTGAACAATTTTGTCAAAGACTCTAAGGCAGTTGTCCCCGGAAGCAAGACTTTTTTCTTCATAACTGAATTATGCTTTTCAATTCATATTAAGCTCATGTATGAGTTACCTAATCTAACTCTTATTTACATGTATGTAAACAGGGTTTTAAAACATAGGTTGACAACGTTCTTTTAAATTTGTATCACAGGAGAATGACATGGATTATACCTTCGACAGAAATGTGTAACAGTCATATGAGGTATGCTGCCACTTCATAAAGTCTGCAGCATTTATTAATGCCTTATTTTTTTCTACATTAATAAACATATGGGGTTTTGCTATCAAAAACTTAGTAGCCTTTTAGTCAAAGAAGTGCTGCCCATAGGTTTAATGCAATGATATGTCTCCTATGGTATGAGTGCTCTGGTAACAGAGGTCTCAGGACTGCTACTTTTTCTATGCTGCAATTGAGACCTGGTGTCTTGATACATATCTTCATTTTAAATAGCTCACAGCCCAGAAAAATTTCTCACTGTGACATAAAAATAAGATAAATACCTGAGTTACCTTTACCTTTGCAGGTACTAGCAAACCCCTGAAAAGTACAGCAGAATGGGATTTTGCACCAAAGTTCTGCAAAATTGTTAACGCAAAACAAAACAAAGCCATTCTAGTGACTTAAATGCATTCAAAATATCAGTAAATTCAAAGCATCTTCAAGAATCAACATTCTGCACTTGTTCTCTTGCTTCCCTGAAGAAATTACCTGAATTTAACACCGAGTTTAGCTGACTGATGTAAATGTCCACAACACACATGGCACTTGAGTCCTACCAGTGCCGTATTGCCACAGCAGCACAATACTCTGCACATAGTGCTCCCATTTCTGATGGTATATACCATGACTCTGAGTGAGCCATGCATTGGTTTTGTATTGAATCATGACACTGCTTCTCCACATTTTTGTGGCATTGTATGGGTGTGTTTCTAGCCTGCCAACACAACAAACTAAAACATTTTTGATTGCAGATGGCTTGCTTCTCTCTCTACTGGCCACTGTATTAATGCAAAAAAGTTCAAATAAAAATACAAAACAAAACTTGCTGAAGAAGCTCCCTATTCCCATAGCTCGGTGATAACTCAACTGATTGAGACCATTATATAGGATGGATGAAAAGGTGAAGCAGAAGATACAGGCTGAGGTCGCTTCAGCTTCTTTGAGATGGTCTGGCAATGCACTGCTTCTTCTTAGACATAAACTAGGAAGCATCAGATGAGGTGAGAGAGCAGAAACAAAGAGAGGTGGTTCTTCATTAATTGAGTATAATCAAACTCTGGAATTCCTTGTCAGTGGTTGTTGTAGATGTTAATTGCCATTGCCATCGATTAAGAGGAGAACCATAGCCAGGATCATGGAGAAGGAAACCTACTGAAGATTACTAACTGCACAGGAGATACTAAGTTTCCTAAATACATTCTGTCACAATGTATTCAGGCCAATGGACCATATTCTGACCCGCAGTAGCCATCCTTACACACTTGTATATGATTAGTTTTTTAAAGAGGAGCATGTAACGTTATAATGGTAATCATAACAGGCATTTTCCACTGTTTTTTCTCATGAGTCTTGGCAGTTTCTGGTTAGTGCATGGAGAATTAGGATACCATTTTCTGGTAAGCAACAGGAATTGCACGTCTAATTTCCATGTACACTGAAATGAAAATGTACTTGTTAGTGTTTGCACATACAGACATGCTGCCAAGTGCATCAGCAGTTGCTTGAGTCACAGCATCTGTTGAGTTTCTGAATCATGCTCTTAACCTTGAATGTAGTAAGACGTTGGAAACAGCTTTTGATCTGTGCTTCAACTATTATATATTTACATACCATAGGGAATGCGAGATATGTGACAGCCATAAGTGTGTCATTAAAAGAATCATATTCCTCTTCTCATCCAAGATACTTGGACCAAGACTGGAAAGAGGCTGGTGAATTCACTGGTCCCTCAGTGCAAAGGTAGCATTAAAAAAAGCCAGAGTAATCACATTTTCTTTGCCCACAAAAATCGTACCAGTATACACTTCTGGCTTACTCATGAAAAGATTTCCAACATTTAAATAATGCAATTCGTCTGATGCTTTTTGTACATTGCAGTATTAGCTGTGATAGGAAGGGCTGCTATTCAGAAGGACCTCAAGGGGCTTAAGAGGTGAGCTGACAGCAATCTTGGGAAGTACAGCAAAGGCCAATGCAACATCCTGCCCTACAGGAAAGATAAGCCGATGCAACAATATGGATGGGTGATCAACTGGGGATCAACTGGCTAAAGAGGCATTTCACAAAAAAGGTCATGCAGGCCTCGTGGACAGCAAGTTGAACATGAGGCAGCAAAGTGCATTTGTCCAATTAGATATTAAAGCATTTTTACATCATAATGTTGGTCAAGTATGGGTCCTTGCTGCCCACAAAAGCTGTGGAATCTCTGTCTTCAATTTTTTTCAAAACACAGAACACCCGTTTTAAGCTGACTGTGCTTTGAGCAGGGCAAGTTGATGTCCACACAGTTGATATCCAGAGATTACTTCCAACCTGAATTAAATGGGGATTCTGTTATTTCTCCCCAATGACAGTACACTTTTATACCTTATAAATAATTTTCCAGTTTAGGACAAAACAATTGTGCTCCCTCCTTCCACTATAAGCTCACTAAATCATTATTATAAAGAAAAAATAAACAAGATGTATGTACTCAGACCTCTGCATTGTTAATCAAGGTCTGGAACAAATAGAACAGACTTTCACTGCTAACTCCAGCAGCAGCCAATAGAAGATGCTCAGGGAAATGGTAAGAATTCTGACTTGCATTTAACATTGGATGAAACAAGTGGCTGAAATGTGCCCCCTGTTATCACTAGACCTCCACAGAAATGACTCGAAGCTTAAGAAGCAACTACATAAACATAAAGCCAAATCTGCAGTAGCAGATAGTTTATTAAAATCAGCTAAGACACTGTGGGGAGTGGTTTCTGGTAGAATGACCAGATTACCATCTCTGAATTTCTTTCTCCAGTAGGTATATTTCAGAGATTTGTTTAAAAAATAAGCAAAGCAGAATAATTGTTTGACTAAACACTTTCTCTCCATCTAGCAATCAGTTCCAAGGCCTTCCTGAACTAGAAGTCATATCTGGATCACTGTGTACAAGAAGGTAACTAACATATAACATTTTCTTTATCCTTTTTTAGTTACTTTAAAATTGTACAGCTCCTAAAAAATGCCATGTCAAAGAGTTCCACAGTTTATTTGCACACCAGGCAAGAAAACATCTTCTTGCTCCAATGTAAGAAGTTCTGGCTGAGGATTTTGTTGAGTGCTTTGCAGGTTTTGTACTCTGATGGCATAACACAAGCAAAGGGTTACGTGATGACTCGCAGCTCTGCATGTCTCTCTCTGCCTCTTGGTCTCTTCAGAACTGTATGCCTGACAGTGTCACACACACTCT
>NW_008686394.1:201837-204476 GCF_000695815.1 Acanthisitta chloris
GACACATGAGTTCATGGGTTGAATAAGTGTTATACTTCACATCTGACCCAGTCTAAAAGAACAGAAAAGCCATGTGGGAATGGAAAGCATGACTGGGAATATTTCTAACTGGTATCATTGGGAAAGAGCACGCCATAAAAGCATGTTGTTATCTGCAACAACAGGTGTAAGGGGAAGCCACAGAATACTCATTTTACACTCCAGCTGACTGCCTGAGGCATACCAAAATTGAACATGTGAATTCCCTATGAATAAAATATATTTATAAGTGTTATTTTGTTCTGAGAGTTGTCACTTCCAATTTGATGTGGTGAAGGCAAATGGTACAGTTGTGGACAATAGTGTAACCTCTAGCAAATCAATAACTTTTCAACATGGATTAACATGTGAGGAAATAACAAATAAAGCACCTTCCTTTTTAAATGTTTGACTTCTGTTCTTGCAGAATTATATTATTTAGCTCCACATAAGAAGCATTGGGCAGACACAAAAATCTGACTACATAAAATCAATTCAACAACATTAGATTTAGCTATAGTCTTCGCAGGATTATAGACACCCTCTGGCTTAATCCCTGTGCCAAAAAGGATGATTTGTGAATTACTGTGTCATTAAGACATGTAAGTAAGTCTGTAGCCCTTGGCAAAAGAAGAGATACATTGAACCATCCATGTGCTTTCAGACCTTTCTATACATTGAGGACTTTAGCACACAGAGTGTTATCCCAATAATATTGTACTGTTTATTCAGCCACGACCCAGTATTCCTGTTTTTACATCACCAGAGAGAAAGTAAATGGATACATTTTGCACACAAATCTCTTCATTTAGCTTTTTTTTTTACTGCATAATGGTCTCCTGTTTTAATGTAAAATGGACTATGAAATGATTCCTTTAAACCATGTTCCCATTTTACAGACTCCTTCAGGAGTTGGTTCATTCAAATAAAAATTTCAAGTCTGATCTCCCTGTAATTGTGTCATGTTTGAACTATTTTCAAGTGGTTTACTTCCTTTATGTGCTGTGAATAATTCCTGTGTTCAGAGACTTTGCAGATGTTCAAGCTGCAGCTCATCTTTGAGGAGCCTGGCCAAAATTTAGACACACACTCATGCATGTATGTGCAAACACATACACACAAACACATACACTCTTGAGAAGCAAAGTGGTAAAATACAGAAAATCTAATCAATATAAAAAAAACATTCCTAGGAAAAAAATGTTTTGTCACATTTGGCATGACAAGTTAACAAATTTGGCACTTTTAAGAAATAATGAATCCAAAAGGGGAAAAAAACAATGCACAAAAAAATCTGAGCACTTAGAAGGTTAGCTCTGCTAGACTGATTTCTACAAGACTTGCTGTCTAACAGCATTCTCCAGTCCGATGCCTCCAAATCTAACTTGAACCAACGCTTCTCCCACTAGTAACAGAGGCCATGGAGAAAACCCATTTATATAGGCAAAGAAGCAGAATGGGAAAGGAAGAAGTAAGGGTGCTTTCGAAGGACCACTTCAGCAATTTAGAAGCAATAAATAATGAAAAGACCCAGTCCCTTAGTCAAGCACTTCTAACAGGACTTTGCTTGAGAGTTTACTGCAGCTCATGCCTACATTTCTGCTTTTCAGTCCTTTTCACAACCATAATTTTTCCTTTTCCATTCTGTGCCTTATTATTCTTACATGGAAATGGCTTTTCACTCCTGCTACCTCCCCAACTACCTTCCTGTCATTTGAACATAAATAATGCAACCTAACAAGGACGTTAAGACTGACTAAATTAAATTTAAAATAATGGAGACTACAAACTCAGAAAGCAGAAATCAGAAAACCTGTCCAAAAGCAAAGTTCTGCAATGGGATTCCAATTTAACTTTTATTCCCTCTTATATTTGTTAGAAACTAAGCCTGGGTACAGAGTGATGCCTCACAAACATCTGACTGCAAAATGAGTTTCCCCTAGCTTGCAGTAGCTTAATATTTCATATGGGCAAACTATTTGCAACTGTCTAATAAAAATACTCATCCATTGATACTAATGCTGTGCTGTCACTGTAAAATGACCAGTCTGGGAGAAGCTGGAGTGTTTCACCAACTATCATTGGAAGCTTCAGAAAAAGAATGATTTTTAGTTTGTGAGCTACAAGTTGAATCTGCAATCTTGGCTTGTCTGTAATTAAGGAAAAAGCAAATAACTTGTAACTGATTGTTTGTTACCATGTGTTATTTGGACCCTCGTTAATACTTATTATTCAGAAACAAACTTCCCTATTTGCATTTTTAACTGAAATTTATATTGATGGGAAATGTTGACCCATCTTTCCCTTGCCATATGCAATAGATGTCTTTTTATAAAAAATTGCTAAATAATAAATAGAATTTTAAAAATCCTTTTATTGAGTGACCTCATTGTCTTATTCCAGGCAAAAACTCCTTTTAATAAAGTTTGTATGGTGTCCAGCACAAAAAAAATTCAAAATCTGTTTTGCGTGCTCTCACAGTGCCAATAGGAAACTACAATAATAGCCAGGAAAATGAGAAAATTAAGTTCTGTGTGATTCACACTTAGAAAGGAAATTTGTACCTTGAACTTTCATAAAGGAGAAGTATTTACTGTACGAATCAATCTCTAGCCAGAGGG
>NW_008686394.1:204497-214015 GCF_000695815.1 Acanthisitta chloris
TCAGGCTAAAAACGCATGAATTCCTGCAATGGATCTCCTCAAACTCAGGTTGCTTTCCCTGTGCAGGAAGCAATTTAAATGCCACATTCTCATACCACCATCTGTCATGAGGTCCATAAAGAAGTGTCCAACTAAATTATGCTAACAATTTCTGAATAATCCTTAGCAGATAGATGTTTTTACTTTGTGGAGGTGCTGAGAGCATAAACATGGGCAAAATCCCGCTCCTCTTAATTTCATAAATAGTTCTATTGTAAGACAAAAGTGTTATTTACTTTCTGTCACTGCTTTGAACTATGCAAATTGATTCTGTTCTGTGATTTTTCTTATCCTGCTGCTTTATACAAGCTTACACATATTTACATCCTGCAAAATTTTTAAAAACACATAAAGCATGGCAGATAATATACAAAATGTGAGGTTTGGTTTTGGTTTTGTCTTTTAGAAGGCTACCACTACTCCATTTTCATAGGTCCCTGCCTTGAATTCTGGAAGTGTTCTGCACAGTAACTGCCTTACATCAGCTATTACAATAGTACCTAGCATAGCAATTAAGATCTGAGCAGTTAAAACAAGCACAAAATACAAGGAGCCTTGAAAACTAAGCATATTAAATATGCAGACCATAGAGGCCACTCACCCATCCATTTTAATGGTGTGACAACAGGGACTAGGATTATTACAGTATCATTCTGGTACGCAGTGTTATCTTCAATCGCACTTTTCTGACCTAGATATTTTCAGTGTGACTCTTGATGAGGAAAGCTCATGGAAACAGCCAGAAGAGGTCCTCATTCATACAGTGATGTCATGTTAATTTTTGTACTTTGCCAATTTCAGATGCAGCTGTTCTGACAGACAGCTTCTTGGGTGTTCAGGAAAGGAAGATGGAGAAAACCAGCATGACAGCCTTTTTCCATATCAGGGGATATTTAGGAACTTTGAAAACTTTCCTGAAAGGTAGTACTTGATAGGAAAAGACCACATGGATGAGTAAAATTGGTCCACTACAGGGAACTATCTTAGTTGCTTCTTGTCTTGAACACTGAAGACTACAGAGCAGTTGAAGATCTTCTGTCACAAGAGGTTGCCTCTTGTGAGGCACATTCACATGGAGCTGTTAGCAAGAGGGACAGCCCACAAAGGGAAGGCAGGAGATCCCACTCAGGAAGAGCAAATTCAAAGAAATGCACCCAAAGCAAAGCATCCTTAACTCTACAGCAACAGGCTCTGAAGATGTAATTGCTGAATGTGAAAGCTTCAAGTCACTGTAGATAAGGGGTGGGGAATAAAAATCAAACTCAGTATTCTAGAGGGTGCACATTTTGCATACCAAGCGCAATGCCACTTATTCCATCTTGAAAAGCCTAGAGTAGACTTCCACAACAGTAAGAAAAGGGTGATATGGAGAAAATAGTTTGTGTGAAGAGAAAATAAAACAATCCCTGATTTAGAAAGCCACTCAGATTGACAAAATCGAAATATGTACAATAGTGAGAAATTATTCTTTATTTGTATCTCTATATACCTACGGGTCTCTTTTCATGCATCGGGTTTAAATCACAAAAAAAAAGAAAAAAAAAAGAAAAAAACCAGGAAAAATCACTTATTCTTAATTATTCTTTTAAACACACTATGTGTCAATCAGGTTTGGAACATAATAGTGCCACAAGATACCACTGAGACCAAATTAACAAAAGAGTTCCAAAAACTCATGGAAAAATCCTTCAAGGCTGTTTGATAATCATAATTTGAAACCAGTAGAAGCAGACCCTGACAGCTGTTTGCTGGAGCCAGGAAGGGACACAGTATTCAGTCCTTAACTTCAACTCCTTGCTGAGCACCTTTACAGAACTGTTTGGACACTAGGCTAGAAAAGCCTTTGGTCTGAGCGAGTACAACAGTTTCCTGTCTACACAGAGCAACCCACCCCATATCTGTTGACAGAACAGCTAAGAAGCTATAAATATGGTAGAGTCTGAACGGGGCATCTCTGTCAGGTCCCATTACCTGCAAGATACTTACAAAAAGAAAATAAACAGAGCTTGAAGTACTGGGGTGGGTGAGGGATAAGGAAAGGACAATAAAACTATAACTTTTTTTAGGGTATTTTATTTATTGATTTTGTTCGGCGAGTTTGGAGCCTTGCAACCTTCTGCCAAATGAAATCTGACAGTGAGAAGAAAAAAGGCAATGGCATTCTTCATGGTTTTCTATGCATTTTTTTAGCATCCAGACTTATTTCCACTAATGACTATCTGATTATTCATACTGCTTCAAATAGTGGTAAGAGAAGGAGTTCCACTATTATTTGAAATGAAGAGTACTTATCCATTCACACTGCATCAGGAGGGGGGAGGTCTGATTTCAAGCTTATTTCACAACATTCCTGGTGTTAATTAATAACATCTGAGCCCCCAAATAATGATCCATGCTGCCAGACACTTGCATCTGTTTATAAACATAACTGCTAGAATATATTCATGTATTGCACAGGCATATGTATTCAAGTATTGTACAGGCACAGCAATACATGAATATATTCATTTATTATATGTACTATATACATTGTATATAGTATATATATTGTATAATTCAATGAAAACATAGTTTAAAAAAAAGGTGAAAAAGGGCTGAATCTAAAAAACACTTCACTTTTAGGTGCATGCATCCAACAGATGATCACCTAGGAAAGACAAACCTTGCTAAGGCTTACCTGAGACTTGTAACTGCTCTAGATTTGGTATATTTCCTAATATCTAAATATATTGAAGTATTATATTTTTATGGTGGTTATAAATTCCACTCTGCTTTTCTGCCTTTACTGGAAACATAGTCATCCAAAACTTACTTATTTCAATTAGTTGGTTATCTGTTTTGTCAATTGCTTGCACAATTTTTACTTCAGTACATTTAGATAGAATCACTGAAATGAGGATTTTTACCTGCTCTTTGGCTCACATTGAGCTCTTTTTTTTAAATTACTACAAGAAATTTTTCTCATCATTGAAAAGAAATTCAAGTTTCTCATTTTCCATATCTAATTCTCTGCGTAATTCTTCACAAGACTCTGCTTATTTTTTACACCAAACACACCACGAGATAGCAGACTCAGAAAAGACTTTTCTCATGAGTCAGCTGCTACTGTCTTGCCAAAGTCCTATATGAAAATTGAGGGCAATTTCCTACAGAGCTCCCCTGACAGGTGGGCTCATTTGAAACTTGAACTGTTAATGATTTCCTTCTAGCAGCCACTCAAGTGCTTATTCATTTAAGTTTCTGCAAATCCTTACAAGTGTTCAAGCAGGAACATAAAGGGATTTTGTTCCTTATAAGGACACTAATGAGAACTACGAATATATCCCCTCACGTTGGTAGGAAGACTTGGTTATGACAGAGACCTAGAATTACTTTTATGATATTCTCTAAAGCCATTTTTACAGACAAAAGCAGATTTGATATCAAGGAAAACAAACCCAAAAAAAAACCCCAATAAAATCAACCTAGCAAACAATAACAACAACAAAACTGCTGTCTAGTAATCTACTACAAAGATTTTAATAAAATTTATGAAAAATATTTAAAGTGCAAAAGATGTAGAAAAAAACAATCTGATAGATGAAATCATATCAAAATGGCCTTAAAATTAATTATTTTACAAGTAAGAATACTAAAAATTAAGACTATCTGAATATCAATAATTAATTATTGAACATATTTTGAAAACAATGATAGCATGAAGAGGGGAACAAGAAACTTATGGAGATTTCTTATGGAGTTGGCAAACTCAAGCTGCACATAACTTAAATGTTACAACTCATGTTGTGCATTATCTAAATGAATAAACAGTGACCATGCTCTACCTGGTTTCCTGCTAGCCGCTTGCTCTTGTATTCTTTTTGTTCTACAGTGAATCAATATTCAGCTAGCTGTTCACCCTGTAAGGTGTGGTAAAGTGAAAGATACAGTCCATAGACACATTAGCCCATTCATCTTACATTTTAGCAACCAAGTATCTGAAAGCAAGGTTTGAGTTTAGTAAAAAGTCGAGAAAAGGCACTTTTTATAACCTTGCAGACAGTTTTACCTGTGCAACACAAAATGTTTATCAGTGAGGTAAGGAAGATTTGTATTCTGAAAGAACAAGAAAATTACTTCCATGCAAGTTAGAGTACATATACATTTGGATAAATTACTAACCCATCTTTATACTTCAAGTTACAATTAAGAAGATGGGGAGGGAAAGGATCTGAACATCCGTTTCAGAGTCTGATGTCTTCCCAAAAGCCTCTGGAATTGTACTTTTAAAGCACAAAAATCAATTTAAGTCTTGCTGTGTTGTATTCTGTGTGTATTTGTTCAAGTAAAACAAAAGAGGATGGAAAATTCAACTAACTGCTGTAAAAAAATTTACTCATCATCTGTAAGAGCTTTGAAATCTCTTTTTGACAAGACAGTTATTCTGTGCAAACAAACAGCATGTTGTGAAAAGAAGGAAAGCAAGGAAATGCAAAAGCTGTGTAATACCATTTCCCTTTGGTACTGGATGTTTTTTTGCTGTCAACTTAGATTTCATCATATTTTTCTAAGTCTTCTGTTTACAATGAGAAACTATGCTGGTCATAATAAGAAAAAACTGCTGTGCACATTGACGTGCTCAGTTACTATAAGGATGTTTCACTCATTGGAACAAATTTCTTATTCGCATTCAGGAAAAGCAACTGTTTCTCACACAGATTGAGACTGACTTTTAATTCTGACAATACTACATTACAACTCTACAAATATGTGCTTTATTCTTAATGAAAAAATAGCTACCAAAAAAATTTGAATTATGAGACAGTATATATACTACAGAAATGATGCTTAAAGAGCCTCTGTGTGTGTGGTGTGTTATTTTAGCAGATGTTATATTTCTAGCTAGTAATGCATCAGTATTGAAGTACTGAGTAAAATTAAATTTTTTTAAGATAAAAAATTGTGTCCTACTGACTGTCATGACAGCTTTGGTAGAAGAGGGATGGTATAAAAAGGACAGTGATCCACATTACTTTGGAAGGCCACGCTTATTCTTCCAAACGAAAGAAGATAGTTATGGTTTTCATGTCAGGCAAAGGCTTCACTGGTGTCTACAATCATGCCATCCTATTTCCATACCACTGCACAAAAGATTTCTGAACAATGATAGCCTGTAGCATACCAGTGTCTTTAACATGAAGGCAACATAGATTTAAGTCTTGGCCAGATCTCGTTGGTTTTTCACTAAGGGCTACTAAAATTGGTTAGGATTAAAAATGAAAATACATATGGTACAGGAGAAAAAAACTTGAATGTTTCAACATTTGTTAAAACTTTCATTTTGAGCTCTCAGGATCACAGATTATATTAATTCCCAAAAAGGATCCTCTTTAAACTGTCCCCAGCAACTATTAGTCTCGCTGTTTCTAAATTCCACTGCTAACAGAGATTCTGCAGCTTCCCTCAGCAAATCTATGCCTGTGCTTAGCTATGCTTTATAATACACTGTATTTCTAAAAATTTTCTAGGCCTCTGACCTCTCTCATTACTCCTGACTGGGTTCTCTCCCACTTGTGCAGGCCTTGTCTGTAGAGCATCACCTCACCTTAGGTGACATAAAGTCTGAGTTAAAGAACTGCTAAAAGTTAAAGCATTTGAGCTACATATTATGCAATATTTTTGCCCATCAATATAACATCTATTATATTGTTACATAAGTTTTTCACTGCAATATGATACAGTTCCAAAGACTGTGGGGAGCATATTAAACCAATCTATGTCAGAAACAAGCAAGGTAGCAGACACTACCCCAGTCTGGGGAACGGAGGTTGAATTAAATCCACATCCTTCCACCCCCTTTTTTCATAATCACATTCCAGATGTTGAAGATCTGCTGTTAATTACACCCCTGTCATTTAAAGTGCTTGTATCCTCCTCTTATTACCTGCATAGTTTATATGAGTATTCCCTATTTCATTGCACAGACTCTAGATGAAAATAGTGCATATACGCAGAACCATGACCAACTCCTAGTGAACCCCACAATATCAATTCTTGCAATTTGACCAAAACTGCTGGTAATGACTGTGACTGTGTTTTTCCCAACCAGTCGCACATCTGCTCTGTAGTGGATAGCTCTAGGCTGTGTTTCTTGGCTGTTTTGGAGGCTGCCACCTGAGGCTATACCAAAAGCTTTATTAAAGACATGTTATTTATAAGTGCCTCTCTCTTCTCTATTCCATGATGTCACATGAAATAATTAGGCTACTTTGGTATGATTATTCTTTTCAAGAGATGCTTGCTGTTCTTGATAAATGGGTCACTTTTTTGTATTTCTCTGGGTTCAGAAGTTAAGGTGATAGCTCAGTGATTTTCTAGGTCCCACTCCCCTCTTGCTTCTCTGCTTCTCTCCTCTTTTCTTTAAAAACCATGATTATGGTTGTCTTTTTCTACCTCCTGGAACCTCATTCACTCTCAATGCCATCTTGAACCAGAAGGGACAGCCTCAGCTACCTCGTTAAGTATTCCAGGGTGAGTTTCATCAGGCCCTGCCAATTCATAAGCATCTCTAACCTGTTTTTTCTGATGCTAGTTAGAGCACTTACCCATCTGTCACCGATGTTCATTGTGTTAGCCATCTGGCCACATTTATCCTGGTTAGTGAAACTGAAGCAAAAATGCACTTAAACACTCCCGTTTTCCCAATATCCAATCATAGTTTCATCTTCTCATTGGGGTTTGTTCAGTACTACCTTCTCCTAGCAATTTTTAAATGTTTTTGTTACCTTTATTTCTCACATTTGTGTTCACCCCAGCAAGCCCTGGCATTTTGTGTTTTGTTCCTATGTGCCATAGTATTCTTGAGTTTTGGGGAGGGTTTTTTGTGAGCAAAATAACCCAATTCTGCATTATTAAAAAATAACCCAAATCAAATTAAGAAAATAAAAGGAATTTTTGAGGAACAGATGACCCCAAAATAATGTTTTTAGTACAACAAGATAAATAAATAGTCCAGGTTAACATAAAAATATTTTTCAGGTCTGTTTTTGCTTTGCCAAAAAAACCCACAAATAATCAACAAAAAGCAGAGAAATACCATGATTTCCAAATTGAGCTTTTATAAAGAACAGCAATGTTTTTGGACTATCAAACTGACTTACAAGTGCTCATCTCTCTCCACTGCTACTGGTAACCCTAAGTCTCAGACCCCAGATGTTACCAGTACAGGAAAAAAAGTACATATTCAGAAAAAAAGAAAACTGGTGCCAGCCCATAAAAACATCCCTCATACAGCCATGTCAGCTGCTGTTTGCTTGGAGTCAAAGCAAGGAGTCTTTTCACTACATTTGGGTTTTTTGATTGATAATTCGCTTTTTTAGTCTACAGAGATCTTATTCAATGCCACAGTGCAAAGCACTAAGCCTGATGTCACTGGAAGTAATATTTTGCAACACTGTAGTTTTGGCCATAGCCAGTTTGTCAAAAAAGGCCAAGGGAGAAAAGTAATACTTCAAAAAAACAATGTAACACACTTTACAGGTACTAACTAAGGTCCAGTAACTCCTCAGCATTTCAAAGGAAAGTAGATTTATATATAAAGAGTAAGAAGACATGAAGAAGGCCTTGTGCCCTTACTGTGGAAAGATAAGCAGACTAATGAAGAATCAGAGGATTAGGAAGGTTCCTAACGTTTGCTGAGTTTGTAAATTTATTGCATAATAAAGTATATCTTAGCTCTGATGTTACATATTCACTGAAGCAGATTGTGTTTACCTTTGCATCTTAAGACTCCTGAAATCTTTGAATCAGGACTGAATGCCTCTAAAATATCTGGTTTTGTTTACTCACAAGCTACTTTCCTTATACCTGTCACTCCCAGACTGAAATCACTCAACCTTTAAAACTGTAGGTTAAACTAATGTATTCCCTTTGTTTTTTAAGTTTGTATTTCAAATGTATTTTTGATGTGGGAACATATTCAAAGCAATGTGCTCTTATCAATGAAAACATACTTAGCAACAAATGTGGAACAGTTTCTTCTCTAATATTAATAAGACTTGATTCAGAGGCAAATTCATGCCATCTTCCAGATCCACTCATGGATTCACAAAGCATTGTGTGAACTTTTTATGGTGAAGTCTGGTGATAATTAAAAGAAAGTCAGAAAATAAGCTGCACTTCTGGGACATCTTGGCAAAACAGGCAGTTTTCTAGGGCAACAAAACATGAGAAATACGCATACACCTCATGGAGTAACATTGCTCCTCTGTTTGGGCTAGCTCAAGAACAGCAAGAACAGCTAAGAAATTCACATACTTGGGAATTGTATCTTTGCCTTCTCTGGGAAAAGGACTAAAGAAATATCAGTGGAACTTCTCTCAACAAAGAGATCAGAGTTGGGAAGATGGAGTGTGGCCACATGTTTCCACCAGCCACACTTAATGGTGTCAGAGGTGTGATGCTGAGGTTGCTGAACCTGCAGCTGAAGAAGGAATGGTCACCAACGAGAAGATCCTGATCTTCAAGACACTTTCACCTTTGACCAGCCTGCCTCTAGAAGGCTCTTCAGCTATTTCTGTTTTGTCATATATATCCCCATATCTGTGCCCATATCTTTTGCTTTCCCTGCAAATGGAAACACAATGCATCCTTTTCACAGTTGCTTCCAGCTATTCCTAAGAGGTAGATCAGGTGGAGGATGATGCACAGGCCTTGCAGTGTCCTTTTCCATGCTGTTGCTCCTGTTTTCCCCTCACTCAGTGCACATACATGAAAGAGATGCAGAACAGGGCCAAAGCTCTTGCCACCTTGTCCTGAGTTATGGAAGTACCAGAGGTTTTCCTCCCTTCCGTAGACACACTGAGGTCAGAGAAAAGGGAAAGTCCTACAAAGGGCTGTGATTTGTTTTGCCTCTCACTTGTAACCTTACGAAGTCTATAAAATAGCAATTCAACCCACTCCAGTTACTTCACAAATAAACACAGAGGATCAGATCTCCAGCAAAATTACTTAAGCAGAATAAAAAAGGGGGAAAGGAAATTGTAGATTTACCCAAAAGTGAGATTACATTTGTACCAGTACAGCAAAAAGGATGAACATCTCTCAGGCAAGGCTATTTGTGCCTCTTTACAGATTTGTCTCTAAAACATGAGAGAACACAACAGATGTATATTACATTGAATAAGTAACATACACATTTAAATCATATTTCTTTGTGTGGTGCAGCAGGGAAAAGTCTCCTCTTCTCACTGGTAATTAGAGGGTGGAGCAGATGGTGAGGCTTGCTGTACTTGGTAAGGTCCATTAAAAGAACTCAGGCTGCCAAGTGATTCTTCATTAGAACAGGCCTCTTAGGGTGTACCTAGGAGCTTTTCCTAGGATTTAGGAAACATTCTTTTGCACAGTAATATATTGTTAAAATCATTATTCTCATTCCTACTCAATGGTCCTTCTTCTGGAACCAGGAATATTATTCTAATTATAACAGAGACACCAAACTA
>NW_008686395.1:0-781 GCF_000695815.1 Acanthisitta chloris
TATGCATTTTACAAATACTAACCTTGAAGAAACTGAATAACATTTGCAATCATGCCAGGAGTTTTTTCCCTTATACATGGTTAGTTTAGTATGCCTTTCTGGGATAATATCTGTGTATACATATTCTGAAATACAGTGTTTCTGGTCTGAAATAAGTCTACCAAACACTGCCATGTAATTTTATGATAATGTAATAATTTCTGTGGCTAAGCTCCTGAATATAATTGGAACAATTTTTGAATATAACTGTCAGAGAGATATCACACGACTCTATTATGTCACCTATATCCCTTTCTCATAACTACACTGCTCGTGAGGGTAGTTTGAGCCATTCTGTGCATAGTTGTGGACAATCTGTTGGGAGTAGAAGGGAAATAATCCTGCAGCTCAAAGACTCGAGATATTTGAGAAAACCAATGCTCCTTAGAGATAATTGTGTATTTTATGATACTGTTCAGCTTTCAAAAGTATTTGTCTACTGTTACCTAGAGTTTCAATAAATGGTAATAAATGTTGACAAAAATTTGAAGAAAGGAAGATATCTTAAAATGAGAAAAGATTCTGTCCAGAAATAAACTAAGGGGAAAAAAGATTGACCCTGAAATAATAAAAATTTTACAATGTTCATATTTTTGAAGGAAGAACTAAATTCAGATCCCTGATCTGTACTTTTTAGTGAGGGAACCTAAAGGTTAGCTTTCTGGAATGTGGTCCAGCCATCAGTTATTGGCAACTTCTGGTGAGTGTTTGTTGACTATTTTTGACAGGAGAGGTCACAGCA
>NW_008686396.1:0-4615 GCF_000695815.1 Acanthisitta chloris
CATTTTCTGAGAAAATGATCTCCAGCAAGGCCAATTCCCTCAGACATCGGATGCCTTGTTCCATTGTGCTCCAGTTTCTTTGGTGTATCTGGAGGTCTTCTTTACAAAGGTATCTGTCCTTTACACTTGTCAGCAGTTGCTGCCGGAGACTGAGAGATTCTTGGGCTCTCTTGATCCCCTGGTCAATGAGCACATCCTGGGACAGGGATCCCTGTTGCCTGGCCTCACTTCCTTCCAGCATGGTGTCATTGCCTGCAGTGTCCCAGATGCGGAGCAGCCAGGACAGGATGGGCTTGGCTGTCTGGTGGGTGAATTCCCTACGCAGCTCACGCAGCTCACCCAGGCATAGAGAGTGAATGGTAATCTCTTCTGTTGGGCATGAAGGTCCTGCCGCATCCTCGTCCGTTGCTATGTGGACTGATTTACTCTTTGATTTCTTCTTCTGAACGGGGACAACTGCTACTGGTTCAGGCTGTTGGGGTTCAGTGATGGTTTGTGGGGAGATGCTGACGGTGCCTGTGGTTTCTTCCTCCTTCTGAGGATGATGTGCCACACCAAGTGTTCAGACTTTAAGCGTGGTATGTGTGGTACAGGCCATGCCAAGTAGAACCAACAACAAGTTTATGCCCTCCTTGACATTCGGAGACAACTCCATATTTGCAAAAACTGCTGTGTCAGTCCTGAAAGGCTGGAAAAAAAATGTTTGTTACTCCTCCTCCCAGGGGCTGGGTGCAATTGATGAGGCTCCAGAAGTAGAAGCCAAGACTACGACTAGCAAACAAAATTGAGTATATACCCCAAATGATGTTCATTACCTCAGAGGCTATTATGCAATAGACATAATATACCAATAAAGTAGTTCTCATACCATACTTTGGTCTATACACAAGTCTTACAACCAGCAGGTAGTTCCTGCTCAGGTGAGGAAAAATATAGAGGCTTAAGTACAAGACCCATGTAAGCATTCTTAGCATCACAGCAAATAGGTGGCTTCCACAATACAAAAATTTTAATTCTGACTTTTTCTCAGTATTGTGCCCCGTGTTGGGCACCAAAATTTTTGCTGTTTTAAAAGCAAACCAGTGAGCAACTCCAAGTCAGAAGTACAATTTAGTATGTAAAACTAAACCAAACCAACAACAAATGTAACAGTACAAAAAGAAACCACTGACAGAGTCAGAAAGTAACCCGACACCCTGTCAGTCAGGATGTTGGTAGTAGTATGATTAAATGGTGGCTGCAGTCCTCCTGGAGTGATGGGTCTGTTGGAGCAGTGATCCCACAGATCTGGTCCTCTCCTGAAGGTCCAGCAGCAGCTCTTGTCCTCTGGGAATCCAGCAGGCAAAGGACTACCTGTGCTGGTCCAAACCCCAGCTCATATCCCTGTGAGCATGTTTGGCTTAAGTGGGAATTCTTGGGTCCCCACCCCTGTGTGGGAGTACTTGGCTCCCTGCCCTGGAGTGAAGTATCTCACAATGGGACAATGTAACTCTATGAATGCATGGGTCCCAGACAACCCATTAAACAGAGACAGCTCCCTGAGTGACCTATCAGGGACAAGGAGATAACAATCACTGCCCCCTCCTGCTTTAACAACCTGTGGAGACCACAATAGAACACATACCATTGGCTACCCCCACACTGCAACTCAGGACATGGCTACCACTGAAAACTTTGAAGAGTTAACAATTCAAAACAACAAGGTCAGAAGGGGTCAGAAGGCAAGAAACCTACAAAAAATGCTCCTGCCCAGCATGAGGAAACACTTTTGAACAAAGAGGAGTTGATTTGGTATCCAACCAGAAATGAAGACACCAACTCTTTTGCACTATTCTTTGTTTGCTGACCTTTATGCCCATGGAGGGGAAGACATATTCCAATGAGAGGAACTAAATTTTAGACAGTTTAATGTGGGTGAGTTGAGTCCTGCACATTTTTTTACAGCAAGATATTTCTATGAGCAATATAAAACAAAGGCTCTGTCAAATAAGGATAAGTTTTATAACATTTTATGGTAGTCCCTATGCATTTCCCAAGAGACATGAAAAAGTTTCAAAAGGTTGTGATATTTCATGTATGACTGAAAGAGACAGCACAAGGCCCTAGACTGCAGACAACAGTTTTATTCTCTATTTCTGAATATCCCTAGAAATTGTCTGCCAAAGAACTGGTCTAGGTGTACTATGCTAAGGAGAGATACTCGGCTGGGCTCAGTATACTAATATTAGGCTCAGAAGAGATACTATGCTTACTGGAATC
Source organism: Acanthisitta chloris (assembly GCF_000695815.1). Lineage (NCBI taxonomy): Eukaryota > Metazoa > Chordata > Aves > Passeriformes > Acanthisittidae > Acanthisitta > Acanthisitta chloris. The sequence continues at coordinate 2,260 of NW_008686396.1, forward strand.
CTTTCTAGTTTCTTTTAGGTTTCTGGCTTGTGGCTGAAGGTGAGTAAATCTATGTTCAAATTGTGTTTTGCCATATGCATGTGCATTGTGGAGAGAAAACTTGACTTTAACTGTTTCTACACATCAAGTAATACAACAGTGGAAGGTTCAATTATGGCAAACCAAGGCAAAATTGTGGCCCTGTTGGCCACAAGTGCGAATTTGCTTTGTTGCAAGTGGAGGAAGATTTCCAAGTAAAATTTTCAAATTTCCTCATTGAACATCATGTCCTTTGTTTCAAGCATCTAAACTCATAAATGCCTCAAATCAACATGGCCCCCAAAAGCATATGAAAAAGGTAAGTACTCAACCACTGCTGCTAAAACTATGGTTTTCTTGCAAGAAAGGACAACCCCAGCTAGAATGTCTATAGTGTGATGTGATCATAAAGACCAACTGATCACTCTACCAGTCAGTACTATACACAGAATTTAGAGTAAAATGCTCATCTTTAACCTCCCCTGAGGGTCACATGGTGGTTTGCAGTCACTCTACATATGTAATAATATCAACAAGGCTGATAGAAAAGTAACTTTCAAAGGACCCTAACTCCTGCTTTGATTAATTGACTTTATAATTTGTCTCTTTGAAGAGGATTGGGGGGATAAAATGGAATATATCTTTAATCTCCTTTGAAAGAACTGTACCTCAACCAAGTATAATTATTTTTCTAGATAATCCCTTACAACCTCTTTCTCTATGAACAAATATCTGAGGTCAAATTTGGTATCAGTAAAATGGTACTTAATGTAGTGATCTAAAATAAATTGTGGCAGTGCTCGTTTTTGTGTGGTGCATTCTGGAAAGGGCTGTGCCTCCTCCATTAGAATAACCTACAACAAAGGCCATACATTACAACAGACTAAATTCCCAACTACACTGTCTTACCAAGACAATAAATTACTACTAATAAATCACTGAATGTTTAGAAAGAGTTCTAATCAATTCACAAATATCCAACTATATTTTTAAATTTAGCTCTGTAAAAAAATGAACAAGCAAAACCACCACAACAAAATTTTAGGAAGATGTATAACCTTAAACTGTGTGAAGTGTCAAATTATATTTAAACACACCCCAAGAACTGAGTGGTCTCATTTTATTCTTACCATTTTACCCAATCAGGGCTTCAATGTTAATTTCTTATTTTGGGTGTAACCATGCTATTCACATTGGTTTCTAAGTATGACATATCCAGCCTAATCTGATACTGCAGTAACTGTTCATTTCCCACTGGTGATCACCGCCTTATTTTATGGCTGCAAAATGAAACAGAGAAGGATCACAAGACTCTCTGTAATAATAATGTGCACTTTTAACCGTATTCTAGCATTGAAGCTAGAATGTTTTCATTGTGCTCTGATTGCTTACTTTGCCATTTTCTTTGACGTAAATCTTAAAAATTATTTGGAGACGCATATTATTTCTTGAACTTGTTTCCATTTATTTTTAGCCTTGTTTTGTATCTCTCTTGCCAAGATAATTTGTGCAGATCATCCCATGCCAAATAGCAGGTACATAAAATAAATAGAAATATCTGTAGACAACATTGTCAAAGGATTGAAAATGTTCTTCTTCAAAAACTCCAGGTACTTTCCTCATCATGCACGATTTCAACTACGAATGCAATTGCTGGTCATGTACTTTGTATACAGGCTCTTAGTACATTTTCATTTGTTCGTTAGCTCTGCCATAAGCTTCAGTCTGACACTTTTTCACTACCGTTCAAAAGATTTTGGCTCTAGCCCTGATTGCAATGCATGAGCATAATTAAAAATCTGCAGATGTTTTCCATAGGTTATGTAGAGTGGGATTTGTGCTTCATTAATGAATGTATGTTGGCTCTTACCTGAATATATGCATGTACATTTCATCTACATGGACAATGAATATATCTTTTATCAAAAAGAAGAAGAAAAGACATGAGCATTTGCTTTCTATAGCACTTAGAAACCAGTCTTTGACATAGGGTTATCGCAGGTCTGGGAGTTGTCAGTTGTGTAGGATATGCAGAGGTAAGGAGGAAGCTACAATATTAACACAGAAAAAAGTATTGGTTTTCATTCCAGCTGATGATCTTTTGCCCACATGCTGAAAATAGGGATATGTCCTCTCTTAACCTGCAAACCAGCCAGCTGAAAGATTGGCAGGTGTCTGCAGAGCAGGCACACCTTGCATGTAGCCCCAGGCAGGCAATGTTTTACTCATGGCTGTGGTGATGAAAAGGCTGTGAGGGCTCACCTTTCACACACCAACTAAAACAAGTCCAACACAACATCTCTGGTGCAAACCAAGCCAGCTCCTGCATCAGCTTTCC
>NW_008686396.1:4646-5405 GCF_000695815.1 Acanthisitta chloris
CTTGTTCACATGCTCCTGTATATTTGTGCATTTCTGAGCTTAGCTGGGCCTTTTAGAAACCTCAAGTAATGCTGACCCACTACCCCAGCAAACTGCCATTTTGTATTTATTGAAAAACAGGAAAATGAATGAAATTAATTTCAAAACTCCTCTTAATTATTGATGCATATAAAAATTGTCCTTTTCTGTTCTGAAAACTGGTGCAAAATGTCACAGCTAAAGAGCTCCATTCCAGCAAGATATTCTCAGTAAATTTGGTGTGCTTGTTGCACTCATGCTCATGTAGATATATCAGATATGTCTTTATATACGCTTTGTCCTCATGAAAAGCATTCTGACTACTTAACAGGCATGTGGGATCCTGTATACATTATGCTGATTCTATACGATTCAAATTATGAAAAAAAATAGCATCTCATTTTCAATAAGCATATACACAAGTCACGTGGAATGTGATAGATCAGACTGGAAGTTCCTCATTCTCATTTGTGAATAATAATTTTGTCGTTCCACAGTCCCATTGATTTCAACTGGGCTGAATAAGAAGTCTCACATAAGACCGTCATCTGGCCTTGTTTTAAGACCACTTCATCACATGGATCACATATGGATCGTAGAGCCATAGAATCATAGAATCAACTGGATTGGAAGAGACCCCAAAGATCATTGAGTCCAACCCTACTGTCATTACTGAACCATGGCACTAAGTGCCACATCAGTCTTGTCTTCCAAACCTCCAGGGATGGTGAGTTCACCACC
>NW_008686397.1:0-1541 GCF_000695815.1 Acanthisitta chloris
CGTGCCGCCCGTGCCCCGTGCGGAGCCTGGCGGGGGCTCCGTGCCCGCCGGGCTTTACTGCGCTTTACATTACAGTCGGCAATAGCGGTTCGATTACTTTTGTATTGCTTGTGTGATTTAGAAGAACTAAATAGCAACAACATTCAAATTTTATCTTTTTACAGCCTATTAATCTTCTTAAAAAATTTAAATGCCAATGCAATTTCTTATTTGTGGTGTGCTCTCCTTGTGAAATGCTCATAAATAGGAGCTGAACTTAAAAAGGAGCAATCTTTCTTAAAATGAAACAACAAAAAATCCCCCCCCAACCCATATAAAGGGCATCTCTGTGTTCAGTTGTATTCTGCAAGTTATTTGGAAAGATGCTTTTCATCTCTGACTACCCACACATTATTCAGCACAGGAAGCTAGAGAAGTTGGTGGTCTCACCTAGCTTTGGGCGTGTAAAAAATCAGTTGTCTAAGTCTAGCCCAGTTGCCACAGACACCCTTTACAAATCAGCAGGTGGAAACAGGCTCTTCCGGCAGTTTATTCATCTGACCTGCAAGTACCTATCTTTGGCTGAGATAAGTCATCCTATGCAAAATCTCATTTCTCTCCCCTGGATATGAATTCAGTAACTAGATTAGATGTAAGCATCCAACTTGTACATAATAACATTAGTACAAATGAATGCCGACAAATTTCAGCAGCATATGACAATAGAGAGTCATACACTTTGAGTCATACACTGAGAGTTTGTCATTATATAACAGATGTTAGAACAGAAAAACAAGTCTTTCAAAAGGTGCCCATGATTTACACGACAGAATGTATTCTACTTCAGGCATGCAGAGGTAGAAAGACCATGCTCAGAATAAAATGACAGACTTTGTTCGAGAACAAAAGACGAGAGATGCATAAAAGTAGTTTATCTGAGATGGAAGCAATTGTTCAAGTACACAAAGGAAATATTACGCCCAAATGAGAATAAACTTGTTTAGAGGATGCAAAGGATATAAGCTAGAAATAAAGAGATTATATTACCCATAGGAAAATGCATACTGAGGGCAACAAGCTGCTTTCACCATTCATTTAGGAAGTGAACTTTGATCAGAAGCAGAAAGCAAAGAATGGAAACTTGTAGGGCTGGATACAAGAAAACTGGTGATAAAACATAATACTGGTTTTCTGGGGATTTGTTTTGGTTTGATCTGGGGATTTGGTGGAGGTGTTTTGGTTGGTTTCTTTGGGGTTTGGAAGTTTTTGTGTGGTTTGTGGTGGGGTTTTTTTCAGTGCATTTAGAGATGTTTATCCAGTTTGGTTTTTAGTTTTTTTCAGAGAATATTTATCGATATTTGATTAATTAGCATCTTGATTTAGTCAGCCACCGCTGGAGCTCGGAGGCAAAGATTCATAAAAGTAGTTTATCTGAGATGGAAGCAAATGTTCAAGTACACAAAGGAAATATTACGCCCAAATGAGAATAAACTTGTTTAGAGGATGCAAAGGATATAAGCTAGAAATAAAGAGATTATATTACCCATAGGAAAATGCATACT